>NW_004797608.1:378251-383251 GCF_000002075.1 Aplysia californica
ACCCGGCACGGTGGAATCAGGCGTTCGTCAATTTTCCTCTTCTTCTTCTTCTTCTTCTTCTTCTTCTTCTTCTTCTTCTTCTTCTTCTTCTTCTTCTTCTTCTTCTTGGAAACCAAATGCAGGTACATCGTGAGCAGATCTCATTAAGATATTAAAAATCATTTGCAGATAGAGAGATAAATTATGTTCAGTGAGATAAACAAAGACTTGACGTTTTCTTTATTTTGTTCGTTTTTTGTTTTACCTGGACTGATACCCCCAGACGGTGGATTTGTGACTCCACCCACATTGATTGGATTGGACGTAGCTGTTCCACCTGAGATATATAAAATAGAATACATATTGACAGGAACTGAAACGAAACTCGTTTCAATTTTGAGAAAGCTTCGAACATATTTCTTAAGAATTCATCATTGAATGCACAGTTGCAGTGATACATTATACACAGTCGTAAGGAGCAGAATTTTAAGTTTCCATTTCGACCTCTAAACCCATTGTTCTGGAAATAGAAATTGTAATATGCAGACGCACCAATCTCCACTTTCTGCTTCATAAAATTGGAACTTTACGTAAAGCTGAAATATACACAGCAAGTGTATCATTTCAGTTTCAAAAACTGGAAGTATTCAATGGCCAGCATTTAGTGCATCACCAGAAAATAGGGAAAATAACTTCAGTCAATTAATAACTAGGAATTACTCTCCAATAATTATTTTCCTGATTATAAACGTCACTTAAGGCCTATTAAGATTGAGTGCTTTGGTTGCAGTACTTATTTTTTTAAGCGCAGAAAAGATAGTTTACTTTAACAACTGCTGTGAATGTGACCAACTTAAGCATTGGGTGAAATCAAGATTAAACTGATTATATGTTCTTTTGGTCCGTATCCTGTAAAAGAAACAAGAAACTGCAATTTTGGAGTAATTTGATTCATGTCTTTGAGGGAAGTGTTGATAGATCAACTCTCCTTGATGGTTGTGAGGGTATTTCTGCTTCCAGCCGTAAGAGTTTTTACATTCATCTCCCATTGGGGCCCAGTCAAAATGTGGAATACAAACATTGGCATTATAATATTGTGCATGTTTGACACCGTCTGTCGATATAATTTAGATCAATTAGGAAGCGGGCTGCTCTGGTGCTATCTACACGGGCCAACGTGAGATGAGACGAATAAAACTTCTCACCAGACAGGTGGTGATGCTCTACTATAAAGAAACTTCCTACATACGAAGCGAACTCACGTCTACCGCTTCCAGAGGCAAAGCACTTTTATCACTAAATCAATGACACTAGTTAAGTGGGGACCCAAAAGGACAACACAAACAAAGGAATTTAATCCGAGGTATTCCCCCCCCCTAATTTCCCTCAAAGTCCATTTTGATTACGTAGCAAATGTGCGCCCCATATTATGGCTTATGAACATAACAAGCAATTATTTTTAACCTTAGGCAGCCCATTTATGTTTCAAATGAATGGGCACGTCTGTGGCGGCTGAGATAGAAAAGAAGGGTCAGTTTTCTATTATAAAATCGACAAACAAGACCAAGTAATTACTTTTTCGTCACAGAATGCCTAAAGGTGGGATAAACTTCCATAAGAAACCAAACTCACCGCACAGACCACACGTCTTGGGGCAGTTGAACTCGGCCCAGCTCGTGTAGTCTCCCTTGCAGGAGTCGGTGCCGTAATCAACGCAGTTGGGAATCTTGTCCTCACATTTCGTCTGTGTATTGGTTCCTGCGGGAAAATGTCCTCATTGTCAAGCTTTTCTAAGTGCAAATGTTAGGCCTTCTTATTAGAGGCAAACTAAGTCACTTTAAGGGGGAGTATTGAGGTTATTTCTTCCACAATCAAACGGAAACCCGCTGAATCTAATGGTTAGTGAGCTAATTGACCACCTCCTCTGAGTAAATAATTACCTTTTTTTAGTGTATCCATTATACTGGAAAACAATAGGACCAGGACGCCTTACACGACACAGCTTTCAGAAGATATTCATTTTGCCATGCTTTTCCATAGGAGTATGCTTACGTTTGGTGTTCATTGACCCTCCATGATCTCCTAAAACCTGTTTGGCATGCGCTGCTGCTTTACACTGGAGCCCAAAAAATCACGACAGCATGGTTTGAAAGGATGGGGTAGAAGCGCCGGGGAGGGGGTGTGAAACCATAGTTGTCGAAAGTGTCTATTCTGTGTCATTAAAGGCGGTAAACTCCCCCCCCCCTCCTTTTCTCAAAAACCCCATCAAATCAACAAGAAAAAAGCAACAAAACAACAACAACAACAACAACAAAATCCCAAAAGAAACAAAACAAAAAAACAGAAAAAATAAACAAAAAAACAAAACAAACAAAAACGATTGGGGCAATCACAAGAAAGGATGTTACCACAGAAGCCGCAGAACAGCTGGCAGTTGTCCTTGGCCCAGGCGGCGTACTGGCCGGTACAGGAGGCCTTGCCGTACAGGTAGCAGTCCTTCAGTTTGTCCTGGCACGGGCCGGTGTTGGGCGCTGAGGAATGGAATATGGACAAACTAACCCTCCACTATGTTCCCTTTTCATGTTTTGTTTATTTCATTAAAACACTACGATTACTACCATGTTGACAATACATTTTCTATGTAACTCACAAACATTCGGCACCAAATCAGGACATGGGACTAAAAGCAACACCCCCCCCCCCCCACACACACACATACATTCACAAATTTTAACAACGAACGCACCGTTCCTTTACTGTGCTGCTGTTGACGTTTTCTTTGTTTCCATTTCCTGTTCACGTTTCAAGGCCATTGTGCTCTTTGTTGGTTCACTATTTTAAAAATTTCCCTTTGCATTTTTTTTTTTTTTGGATTTCGGGAGCTTAGTCACTACCCAACACAATAAGCATGACAACAGCAAGAACGACAGCAATAACAGTAACAACGACATCAACAATACCAACAACAGTATCTAAACAACAAACAAAATTACTAATCAAAAGACAAAATCAACAGCAAAAGTAGAAGCAGTAACAGCAATAGGAAGAGCAATGACAAGGACGACAAGAGCAACGACCACAACGTAGATAATACACTTGTGCTTACCGGAGGTAGCAGCCTGGCCTGCTGTAGGCACACACGACACCTGTTGACAGCATCTGTCGTTAGGATCAGGCCCCAACGAGCACCCAGAGGGAACGGAGCCAAATCGCTGACATCTAGTCAAATGTTGGGGAAAGTAAAGACAATGTTGAACTTTCGCTTGGGGATATCAGATATGATCGCATTATGGGTTTGGCCTTTTGAGCCCAAAGGAAATATAATATTGTCATGTTGAGTGTAGTGTGCAAGTGCGGCACGACGTAGGTGTTGCGTTGCTTCGTGCAAAGGAAGCCCAAGGGATGATACATGTTTGAATCTTCACATCTCTATGTGAGACACTGAACTTTTGATGCCAATTCACTCTAATGTAGAATGTCAAGACAAGGCCCAGATAAACCTTACGGGGATATTTCACAGGTTTGGTTGACGTCATGTCTTCAGCCTTGCGCATACATGTCTACTACATTCAGTATTTAAATTTATCTTTCAATTGGAAGATAAGTCGATAAGTTAAGTAAGGTCTGGTGAAGGCGACAGTGGGTATGCTTCCTGCCCAGAAATCAATAAACATTAAAGTGGTAGCACAGTGGAAAGGTGTACAACAATATATAATTTCGTTTTGTCGAAACCAAGCTGTATTTTTATCTATAAAACACCTTTGAAGCATTCTTGTTCCCAAACCCTACAACGAGTGTTCACTTGTTTAAAAGAGAACATAAAGCAGCAGACTAAGCTGAAAGCATTCAACAGAACTACAATAACACAGACCTACACCCAACCAAACACACACACCCACAGGTGTTTTCGTCGCGTTAATTTATATATTTCTCGGATGCCATTTTATTTATTTTGTTGAAACACAGATACTAGTTAAAAGAATGCATTACATGCACAAAATACAAGTAATGACTGCAATAAGGCTGTTAGTCAGTGTAGGGGCCGGAGGAAACAAAGGCAGATCAGCAAGCAGGTATACGCAACACACAATCCCAGAATAATGTTCTGTCTCAGTTACACTGGTTTTTCTTTTTCTTTTTTCTTTAAATTCGAGCTCAACGTTTTCACACGCTATATTTTTTCCAAATGATAAACAAAATGAACAGGGTTATATCTGAAACAAAAAAAGGATAGGAGTTCTAATTTTGGCATATGGGGTAGGGAGAGTACACGGGGAGGTCTCAGACACAACGAACTCTAAAAATGGTCACTAAGAACCTTAATATTCTGAGGTCGCGATAACTCAGTGTATTACTCATGCTAACAGAGCTACCATTTGATTATGATTTCATCTGTGAGTTGCGACTTTGCAGTCCTAAGAAGCATTACCTCTCATTACACACGTATTTTCCGGCAGAGGCATCGGTACATTCACAATCATAGTCGCAGCCATCTTCCCAGGTGTCGCCCTGGTTGTAAACCACGCCCTTGAACAAACAGCCGTCTGGTTGGAGGAGAATTGATTGGGATTTCAATTTCTAGAATTTTTTCTCCGTATGACTTTAACACCGCGCACCGTGGTCATATAAAACAATTTGAAAGGGAAACACTTTTTGTGATAAAACTGAAGTAGGAGAGAAATAAAGGCTACGACGACAGGAAAACACAATAGTTAAATGACGACGTTAGAGGGAAAAAGTAATTAGGTTACCAAGGTGTTCGAGAGAAGAAAAAAGGAAAGTATGACATAAAGACGTTTGAGGAGGAGAAAAGTCATTGTGAAAAAAAAGACGTTTGAGAGAGAAAAGTAATTACATGTAGTATATAAGGACGACCAAGGTAAAAAATTATTATGAACCAAAGATGTTTGAGGAAAGCAGCAATTATGACATAAGGGAAACAATTGACATCATGACGTTTCCTCATTGATGTTTATCAAAATAATTCCATCTTTAGTATTCTGCAGCCCGTTTCGTAATTT
>NW_004797608.1:385751-405134 GCF_000002075.1 Aplysia californica
CTTGGTTGATAGGCACTGGAGCCTGTGTGGTTTTGGTGAAGTCACACTTGTACGTCTGACAACACGCGTTGTTGGGGTCAGGGATGAGCACGCACTGCGGTGGGAGGTTGCTCAGATTGGGGCAGCTATGGGGAGGAGGGTAATAGTTGGAAACTTTTATCACATCATGTCTCGGAGCGTTAGGACGGTCAAAAACAAGATGCCCCCTGTTTTTAGAAGACATAACTACTGCGACCTCATTGTGACTCCCATGGTGAACCTGCATGTTGTGCAATGGGTTGAATAGTTCTGAATGGTTTTGGGGGTGGGGGGTATCTAGGGGGGGGGGGGATAATTGTACCTGAAGAAAACATACAAAGCTACATTATGGAATGACAGTATGGTATAATGCAAAATGGTTTGGTGAGGCTTTTAACTCTCTTTCAATACTGTCAGGTTATCAAGTTGCAGGTTTAAAATCTTTCTCCAACTGGACAGAATCGAATGGGAGGAGAGCCATGAAAGTTCATTTACACTTACCCACACTTTTTGGATCTCAAGCGAACTGGGGGATATAAATTGTCGGCTCCTTAACCAATTACCGTGCGCAACTACCTTGACGGGAGGACGCTACTTATACGCCATCAATCTATATCAAAAGCTCGAGGAGCATCTATGCCTCCTACCTGTCTTTTCAATTTGTGTCAGTTTGATCAAGGTCCCAGTGTAGCAAAAAGAAAGAACAACTCTCACAACGTCACAATGTTACTTTCCTGTTTTAGTCTTTTAGGTCTAAAGCACTGGAGTTCGAGATGTACCGTATAGGCGCTTCGCCTTTGCTCACTGAAGTTATGAATTCGATTCCAGAGCGAAGAAGGTTTTCTTTCATAGAGTGTCTTCGTCAAACCTGCTGCGACGCAGTATCCCATTCAGCCGAGGATGGCCCTGACAGGAAGGTTAACCCTATCCGTTCGTCGTGTTTTACTATCGTATCCATACGACGTGGGGAACTCTGTGCCACCACTTTCCAAAGAGGAAATTTACTCGTTAATCCGATCCGTAGGTTTTGCATAGCAGTCTGTCAAAATGATTTTTTTGATAAATACTAAAAGTTTCAAAGAGATCTTCGCACTAGACGTATTCTAAAATGTGAAGAATACAATCCCTGGAGTACAAAATGACCCCAGGGCGTACGGATCCCGCCTCCAGTTCTAATTATCGTTTCAGATGAAGGCTCAAGACCAGAAATTCTCTCCAGAATCGCGCAAAAACAGCTGCGCTGTCAAAACTGAAGCCTATTTTATAGGTACAGAAACATCACGCACAACTTAAAATCAGACTAATGCGCTCACAGGTCATTCTAATATTTTTATACGCATGCGAGTCGTTGACACTAACAGCAGAATTAGAGAAAAAGATTCAGACCACAGAGATGAGATGTTACCGCAGACTCCTTGACATCTCGTACAAAGACCATGTTTCTTAATGCTGAGGTACAAAAGAGAATCATCAACGCAGTGGGGCAGTATGAAGATCTACTGACCACAGTGAAGAGACGAAATTTAAAATGGTATGCGCATGTCACAAGATCCATAGGACTTGCCAAAACAATCCTGCAAGGAACCGTACAAGGAAAGAGAAAGAGAGAAGGGCAGAGAAGGAGATGGGATGACAAGATTACCGAGTGGACGGGAAAGACGATGGGTGACAGTCTGAGGAAAGCAGAGGACAAAAATAGATGGCGAGAGCTGGTTTTCAGATGCAGTGGTGCCCCCACGGTTGCCCCAACCACGGGATAGAAGAAGAAGAAGAGGATGTTCTAACTAGTGTCGGGGGAGCGTAATAGAACTATCATTGCAATTTGACAGGAACTTAATGCTCTGGCAGAAACAAACTCACATGTCGGTGCATCTGTAGTTTCCAGTTGTGCCGTCCAAGCACTCGCAGTTGAAGTCACATCCGTCCTTCCACTTGGCTCCTTGCGTGTACAGCGTTCCTTTGTAGACACAGCCGGCTGAGAAAAAGACGAGGATTGAGTGAGTGTAGGACGTGAACTTCTGAATTCCAAGTGTTTGTGTGTGTGTGTGTGTTGGGGGGGTACGCGTGTGTGCACATTCGCTCGCATGTGTGCTTGTGTTTATTATCTGTGTATTCTTATGCGTGGGTGTGCATGTGTATGTGTGTGTTTGTTTGTGTGTGTGTGGTTTTTTGTGTTTGTGCATGTCAGTATGTGAGTGAGTGTGTGCGAGTACGTGCGTGTGTGTGTGCATGTGCGTGTGCATGTGAGTGAGTGCATATTCGTATGCATGTTCGTATGTTTCTGCGTATGAGAGTGCATGTTTGCCTGTGTGTGTAAGTGTGTGTTTGCGTGTATGTATGAGCCTGAATGTAAACTTGTATGTGTGTCTCTCTATGAGTGTATACTTATGTGTCTCTGAAAAAATTACCCTGTTTCAACTCTGTGACGTCCAAGCACACACACACACACACACACACACATACACACACACACACACACATACACACACACACACACACACAAACACACAAACACACACACACACAAACATACCACACAAGCATTTCTCTCTATCCATCTCTTACTCTCTCTCTCTCTCCCTCTCTCTCTCTCTCTCTCTCTCTCTCTCTCTTTCTCTCTATTAAACACACACATAGACACTCACACACACACACATAAATGCTCACTTATACACATATAAATGCAAACACACATACACACATAAACGCATACACATATACAAACACACGCGTGCACACACACATCACTTACTCCTAGTGCCAGTCATGGGAGCAGAGGATCCTGAAGGTAAAACGTTAACGGGCAGTCCGCCTGAGCCGGTCATAGTGCCTCCCGTGCCTGTAGGCACCTGTTTGGGATGGGGGAGAGGGGGGAGATCCAATGGAATGTAGATGGAACAGTCGTTGTTTTACGACCCCATCCCTTGACACTACGTTACCTAAGTATTAAAAGATTTTATTTGATATTTTTGGCCGCTTTGAGTTATTAACTCCATGAGGTGAGAAATCAAATGCTATATCTGCTCTCTCAAAATCGTAGGGTTATTCAAGTCGCTTTCAAGATTTTCAAAGAACTGCATTCCAAAAAGCTTGAAATATTGTGAAACTCAATTTTTTTTTACCTCAAATTTCCCACAACTAGGTACTGAGTAGAGAAAACGTTATAACTTTTGAGGTAGAGACTAGATTGATCATTTAAGAGGCAGCCTGCTTCAAGCCTATCTGTCTGGGCCATAACGTATTCAGAAGATTACAACGTTCCAGCAGATAGACGGAGATCAAAATAGTCATCATCCTCATCACAAAGTGCAAATTTTGAAACAGACATCGACGATGATGGTTCGCCTTTCAGTTCTCCGCTCGTATGCTCTCAAAACCATTATTGTCCTGGCTTTTCCCCGTCACCCATCTGTTGAGGTTTTCCAAGTATGTTGCTGTGGGTCTGCCCCTGTTTCGTGTCGTGCTTTCTGTTGTTGTTGGGGTTTTTTTCAATGAGAGAAAGCTGTTCAATATTTTTATATTGATTCAAGTGCATTATACTGTTTTTATTAATGAGTTGTCACATGGGCTTCTTTTAGTAATGCCTCATTTGATTTCTTACTTTTCCATGAAGTGTATAACAGTCTATCATGAAACCACCTTTCTGTTTCTCCTGTTTTATTTTCCCCGTTTTTGAGGCAATTGTCCAAACTTCACAGAAGGGTTGACAAGACACAGCCTTTTAGAACTCTTATGTTTGTAGTCATTGAAATCTTTCTATCATTTTTTTTCCGGATTAGACTCTTTTATTGAAACTCTGTTTAGCAACCAGTGTTCAAGAAAACCATGTTGGGAATTCGAATTTGTATAGTTTTTACCATAGCTGAGCACGATACCAACGGTGCCTACTAAAGCGCCAAGAGTATCTAGATAATATAGTGTTCACGGATAAATATAATATTAAATCGGCACCCCCCCCCCCCCGGAAAAACCCCTAGAGCAAAAACATGAAACAAATAACAAAACCTAAAACAAAAACAAAAAGCTACAAACACAACAACAGAAGAGAAAATCCAGACATTTGCAGACTCACTAAGCTAGAGGTTCAGGAATACTAGATTCTATGTACAAGTGAAAAACTTCTTTCGTCAAACTGAAAGGCGTGAACTGTCGAACATGTCCAACTCCTCTTAGCTGAAGAAAGCAAGGACGAACCAAATGCTTGGGGAATAGTGGTGGGCGGCATATCGAAAACAATATATCGATATATCGATATTTCTACACATATCGATATCGTATCTAACCAGTGAGAAAAATATCGATATTTCGATATTTTAATATGCCCACCACCCAGCACTGCATTTCCAGGAATCAGCAGATGTTCTCCCTACATTAAAACACAAAAAATATTGTTTTTAAAATAAATTAATTTACACAAATTATTATTATTATTTTAAAAGAAAAAAGCCGTGTTTCGCGCAGCGATTTTTTGAAAATACGACTAGACTCGATAATTATTAATACATTTGTGGTGGAATTTTCATTTATCGATAATAATTTTGTATTATCGAAAAATATCGATATATCGATATTTCATGTAAAAAATACCGATATCTTATCAAATTCGATATTGCTGATATCTCCAAAGATCATGCATAACAAGATAGTTCACTCCTCTCTTTGAGCGAATTAAAAGAGTGTCCTCAAAATTCGGTGGCACCCTCTTCGAAAAAATGCGGACTTTGCGATCAGAGTTACATTCCTTGAGTGAAAAACAATAACAGGGATATTTAACAAACTGTGCTATTCCTAGTCTTCTTCTGGAGAAACGAAAGAGAGCTTCAAAACAAAGGCTGCGGCGCCATCTGAAGCAATGCGAAGACTTCGGCGGACGCGGCTGAGTAAACTATCTTGTTATGTATGATCTTTGATATCGCCCATCACTATTGGGGAATCCCACAGATACAAGCATCATTAGAGCTCTCATGAATCACCCATAACTTCTCCGTCACTTCAAAGAAACCGTATTTCTTCTATCGGAATTGTAAGTTTAGAAAAGTGCAGATGAAACTAATAGAACAAAGTTTGAACCCCCCCCACCCCCTTTTAAAGCAGTTATAAAGGGCAGCCAAAATTATCATTTTCTGTCAGCGAGACATCGGGAAGGGACAGAAATCCTATATCAAACTGTCTCCACAAGACAAAAAAAACCAAACGTTCTGTGAGCGTGAGAAAGAACATGCCGTGTCAAATGATAAAAAAACCCAACAAGCCAAAACCGTCCGGTGATGGCTGTCGTGTTCAAGGGCGACAGCTAGAAAAAAATGAAACAACTACTGAATATGCGAAACTATTCGTACCTGGGCTGGTGAGTAGCCAGTGGATCCCTGTCCGTATGTGGGCACCACGTTGATAACCTGTCCATTGGGCTGAGTTGGGCAGTCTGGGAACTTGCAGCAAACGTCATTGGGGTTGTCCTTGAGGGTGCAGCGGGGATCCAGGCTCTGGAAAGTGGGACATCTATGGAACGGGAAACATCGCATTATTATTTACGTGTTTTCTGGAACTTATAATGCCGCAGGAGGGTCAGCGACAAAACCTCAAACTCAGCCGACTTGATTTTTTAAAATAATATAAATACAAAACAAATCGAAAAAGATAATATGGGCGCTTGCAAAACAGATCAGGTCAAATAGATTTGTGGCACTTAATGGAGGATAACAAGCAACTGTTAGTTCTCTAGTTCTATCTTGAAAACACGGAAGGAAGGGACATGCGAAAGTGACAGTAAAATCCCAAAAGGACATTGTAAATTCTAAGCGATTTTCGGAACAATGGAGTGTTGGGGAGAAATCCCTATAATTATAAGGTCGTAGTTAGAAAAACAAAACAAAGAAAAAAAAACTAAAACCTTATCGTCGTTGCCTCACCTAGGAGAACATCTGTATTGTCCTGTCTTGCCGTTTTCACAAACACATGTAGATTTACATCCGTCAGACCACCTCTGACCCTGTTGGTACAACACTCCATTGTATACACAGCCGTCTGAAAAAGAATACAGAAAATGTCGTATAAAATCGATATTATGCTTAACTGCCGGACATATGTCTTCGTCTTTCATACTAACATTTTGTATAGATCGTGCGTTTGTTCTAAAAGGGTGCTTTTAGAAGGTGCCTTTTGTCCTCTATAATTAATAGGATTAATAATTTGGCTACGTTATTGTCTTTCCAACAGAATATTGTACTCAGAGCAAATGTTTTCACTTTTTTCCATAAAGTCAAACGCCCTTTGGAAATAATATCAATGTTTTCTAGGCAACACTAGACAATGCAGAAAAAGCTATACTCTGTGTTTCCAAAATTATGCTACTTATTTTCCTGAAAAGTAACATTGCTAACATAAAACATACAAAGAGGGACTAAAAGATCACTTTAGCTTGCAATACTATCGAAAGAAGAAGCACCCGACAATAAGTATATCATTTTTATAAAAAAATTAAAAATGTTTTTTCGGGTGTGACGTCGTGACTACCCACGTATTGACTCCACTGTAAGTGGAGGCCCCAGATATGCGTAATGGGTTAAGTAATCTGCGAATGGAGACCTCAACTATTCCTTTATCCAATCATCTTACCTAGTTTAGGTGGGATGACCACTTGTCCTCCGTTTGGATTTGGAGACTGTCCTGGTGCCAAAGTTGGGAATGGAGCTTGACCAGGGGCATACGTTTGACCAGGTGCTGGAGTAGGGAACGGAGCTTGGCCAGGGGCATAAGTTTGTCCAGGAGCCAAAGTCGGGTATGGGTTCCTTCCAGGGGCGTATGTCTGTCCAGGTGCCAAAGTGGGGTACGGATTTTGTCCAGGGGCATACGTTTGTCCAGGAGCCAGTGTGGGGAAAGGGTACTGACCAGGCGCATATGTCTGACCCGGTGCTAGGGTGGCATACGGATTCTTTCCTGGGGCCCATGTCTGTCCAGGCTGCAGAGTGGGAATGGGCTTTTGTCCCGGTGCAAGTGTCTGGCCCGGTACCGGTGGTGGGTATGGATAAATGCCAGGAGGATATGTTTTACCTGGAGCGAGTGTTGGGTACTTTCCTGGGGCGTATGTCTGTCCTGGGGCCGGGGTCAGATAAGGGTAAGGAGCATATGTCTGTCCTGGAGCTGGCGTTGGGAAAGGGTATTTTGTAGGACCAGGGTTGTTTTGTCCTGGTACAAGGGGTGCATATGGATTCTTTCCTGGGGCCCATGTTTGTCCTGGCTGCAAAGTGGGAATGGGCTTTTGCCCCGGTGCAAGTGTCTGGCCTGGAACCAATGGTGGGTATGGATAAATGCCTGGAGGGTAAGTCTGTCCTGGAGCGAGTGTTGGATATTTTCCGGGGGCGTATGTCTGTCCTGGGGCTGGGGTCAGATAGGGATACGGAGCATATGTCTGCCCTGGAGCTGGCGTAGGGTAAGGGTTTTGTCCTGGTACAAGGGTGGCATATGGATTCTTTCCTGGGGCCCATGTTTGTCCTGGCTGCAAAGTGGGAATGGGCTTTTGTCCCGGTGCAAGTGTCTGGCCTGGAACCAATGGTGGGTATGGATAAATGCCTGGAGGGTAAGTCTGTCCTGGAGCGAGTGTTGGATATTTTCCGGGGGCGTATGTCTGTCCTGGGGCTGGGGTCAGATAGGGATATGGAGCATATGTCTGTCCCGGAGCTGGCGTTGGGTACTGTGAGCCGGCCGGACGTGGGTTTGGAGCTGGGTACGGTTGAGGTACAGCTCCCATAGTATTGGGCACGGTCTGAGAGCCAGTAAAGGTTCCTGGGGTGTTACACTGAAGACCTTTGCAACACTGGCCGGGAACGTCCTGTAGAGTACAGCCGCTGGGCAAGTTAAGGTATTTTGGACATCTGTCATCGCAACGGAAGTAGCCGAAAGCAGCATTGTCACAGACGCAGATCTTATCGCAGCCATCGTACCAAGCATCGCCTTGTTTATAAGCTTGTCCCTTGTACACGCAAACGTCATTGGGGCTTGGAACACCAGTCTGGTTACAGAAGCCACAGAATTTTCTGCAGTTGTCCATGGCGAAAGGACGGTAGTTCATGTCTGTGCAGAGGCCTGATTGATATGTTTTGCAGTCTGGGTTCTTATCAATACAAGGGGGAGGTGTGGTCATCATTCCGTTGACTCCAGGACCACTCGGGTTGCCTTTCCCTGTAAAGGTTCCGACTTGTGTTGAGAACTCACAGTGAGGTTTCTCGCAACATTCGCCTGGTGGTTTCACCAATTTGCAGTAGCTTGGCAGGTTTCCATAATGGGCACACTTGCTTTGGCAATTGTATAGTCCCACACCGGCGTCCTCACATATGCACTCCAAGTCACATCCAACAGTCCAAACTTGACTCTGGTAATATTTACTGCCTCCATAGACGCAGACTTTGTTGCCATTGAGGTCACTGACGTTTTGTCCTGTCTTGGTTGTATAGGTTGCGTCAAAGTTACATACTGGCTCTAGGCAGCACTGTCCTTGCTTTTGCACAAGTGTGCACTTTGTTGGGAGGTTGTAGTAGGTGGGGCATTTGTTGTAACAATCGTACTTTCCAGTACTGGCATCTGTGCACTCACATTGGTATGCACAGCCGTCGTCCCATTTATCACCCTGTGAGTATTGCTTGCCTTTGTAAAAGCACTTGTTGAAGTAGCCTCCGGTCTGAGCACTAGGCGCACAATATCCGCAATACTTCCGGCAGTTGTCCATGGCCCAGCTTTTGTATGTTCCCACGCAGGACGTTACGTCATAGTTGGGGCAATCTGGTAGCTTGTCAACACAGGGAGGTGGGATAGTCGGTACAGACGTGGTGCAAAATCCACACGTCAGCTGGCAGTTCTTCTGGGCCCAGTCTTTGTAGTTCGTGCAGGAGTCAGCGCCGTACTTATTACAGTCATTGATTTGATCCTTGCACGGGTCGGGGGCCGGTGTCATCTTAGGTGCCTGTGTAGGAATATATGGAGGCAGGGTCGGTGGGATAGCCTGACACGTCTGCTGCTGGAAAGCTCCCTTGATGGCAGAGAGTTTGCTGAAGTCGTCCACCATCAGGACGTGAGAGTTGTCCGGGTCTGTAGCCATTTCGTTTAGCTCTGTCTTGGAAATGCCTTTTCCAACACCCACACTGAACACATTGATACCATGGTCTCTTGCCAGCTTTGCCGCAGCCTTCGTTTCATCTGGCTTGTTGGAGCGGCCGTCTGTGACGATGACAGCAATGTTTGGCACTCCGGGTCGGTCTCCGTTACTCTGCTTGAACATATTCTGGTCCAAGTAGGTGATAGCATCTCCCGTATTGGTTCCACCACGCTGGAACTTAATGTTGCTGATGGCGTTCTGCAAGGAGGTCTTATCGTTATACTTGTTCAGGTTGAACTCATTATACGGACGGCTGCTGAACTTCTCGACACCTACGCGGATCTTGTTTTGACCAATGTCCAGATCTTGGACCAGGGTGTTGACAAAGTTTAAGAGCAACTTGAAGTTTGAGTTACCAACGCTGCCGGATGAATCGAGCAGGAAAACAATATCGGCTTGACTGCCGCATGTTTTCTGGTTTGGTGGCGGGTTCTGGCTAGGCTGAGGCTTTGCTGCACCACAGGCTTTTGTGGCGATGTAGCCCTGAAGTCCCTTGAGGGCGTCGAATGAGGAAGCTTTGTATACATTCTGGCTGTCTGGATCAGTGGCAATGGCGTTCAATTCACTGTCGTCCACACCTGCTCCAACTCCAATAGCCAGCATTGTGATACCTGAAAACAGATGCAGTATCGTTTATGAAATACGGACAGTCAAATGGATAGAAGGTCAAAGGTGTATTACAAACATTTGATTGAAAGCCCCCAAAAAGACAAATTGTGGGGACTGCACTCTCCTCGAGATTTTAGAAGAAGAGCAAGTCGACAAATATATTAACAAAGTCATTTGACATTGATTCTCCAACGATACATTTTGACGCAGAAGAGACAGAGTCACTGAATACAAACAGGCAAAGTAACTCTTCGAAAGTAAATAAAGACGGAAAAAGCTCATATTTTCACGGGAGTAACAATTTTTGTTTGTTTGCTTATTTTAGTGTATGTTTAATTTCACTACCCGTTTGGGCCAAGGGTTCAGCTGGCATTGGATGTAATATATTCAATGGCCACCTCTAATGGGATGACGTTAGTTGAGCTGAAAGCCATGGGACTTAAACAGTTCAATTTCAAATGATTCGAACCTGGACGTCCACACAGCAGCCCAATACCTTACAGTGCGATCATGAGATGATTTTCGTCCAGCATAGAGTTAAGCACAAGTCAGATGGATGCCATTGGGTCACTTACCAGCCTTCCTGGCTTTCTCTGCCTCAGCGATCGTTGCCTGCTTGTTGTTGGATCTGCCGTCAGTGACGACGATAGCGATCTTAGGCACGTTAGCTCGGTGTCCTGCGGCAGCAGTGAACGACTCACGGGTCATGTGGCTGAGGCAAACACAAGGAGAATGCATTCTTAACCGTTTTGACACAGAATGTTTGCATGTACATTTATCTCTAAAGGTCTATCGTATTTCTAGTTGTGGGGTTTTTGGGGGGTAATTTTATACACTAGTGTTTGTACCATTTTGGACTTATCTTGAGACGCACAATTTTTCTTTTATGTAGTAATAATTTACGTCCTAGCAAAGTTAAACATTAAAAATAAGGTCTTAAAACAGTCATCCCTCCCCTTTCCAAAGAAAGACCACATAATGTGGAAACCGACAAACGGAGAGACATAATTTAACAATAAATAATATATTAACCTTCATAAATTTTAAGGGGACATAAAGTTAACATCAAGTACATCAAAACAGGAAAGAAAAGAAAACTGATCCAAGATCGTGAATACACAGAGAGATGAGATATTTTTTAACACGATTGTCTCTGATCGCATTTGACCTTTCGCCTCCCAATTCAAATCTAGGTTATCATAAGTAGTGCTTCGCTACAAGATTTTATTTTTGAACTCAAAACTGATAAATAATACACTGGTTTAAAACAAGAAAAGAAAATCACGAGGGGGGGGGGGGTGGTTTAAGTGCCAAACTATAGCAGGAGTTCCGTATTTAGTAAAGCAATGTATTGGTCTTGACAGCTAAAAAGAAGCAGTCACTGAGACAAGAAAACAAAAAATCCTTTTCTCTAGAAACGAACCATTGGACTACGCATAATCTATCTCTTATAATATTAAAGTGAAAGTTAGGGGCAAACTTTCAAACAACAATGTCTGAGACTTCGGTTTAAGCGTAACTTGGTCCTGCTTTTTACTCTCTTTTTGTTTTACCCAATAGCATCCCCAGTGTTGGTTCCTCCTCCGCTGTAGTGGATATTCTTGACGGCGCTCAAAAGACTTGGCTTGCTTAGGTGGTCTTTGAGGTGGAAGTCAGTGCCGAAACTTGTAGAGAATGTGTCCACACCAACCTAAGAAGTTTCAAGCATCGATTCTTTTCTGAGAACTTATTATCAGCATGTTTCAGTTCATTGTTAAACGATTTTGCCCCAGGTATTAAGCTACATAAATCGTTCGTTACGTCTTTCTCGTTGCAACTACTGCAGGTTTCGCTGCGGTTGTTGTTGCTTTTGTTGTGGTTGTTGTTGTTGTTGTTGTTGTTGTTGTTGTTGTTATGGATGTCGCTATTGTTGTGATTGTAGTTGTTGTTGTGGTTGTGGTTGCTGTTGTGGTTGCTATTGTTATTGTTGTTGTTGCTGTTGTTGTTGTGGGAAAAAAGGGATAATTGGTAGGAGACTATGGTCTTGAAGCACAATAACTGCTATATTTCATAAATTAAAAAAAATTGGAAATGAGGATTTAACCTGAATGAAAATCAAAACGTGGTTGAAATATCTTCAAAAACTTGGCTCCCATATGACTGGTAACAAACTAAATGACAAGATCAAAACTCGCATTTTATAACTTGACAGATAAATTCTTTTTTTTTTATTTGTAAAGGTCACCAATAACTATGAGTCATTTCATAAAACTAAGAAAGAGTTGAAGAAAATGTATTTATTTATTTTGTTATACCGGTACCATATACTTTCAAATAATGGTAAAACTCTTTGGATTTTATTTGAGTTGCTTTCGTTGAGTATACGTTATATTTGAACTGTTGTAGATTGTACTATATAGTCTAATGACATCGAAAAAAGTAAACCGCTATGAATATCCCCGAACTGAACAAGTGGATTGAGAATTTTTCCTCCGTGAATGCTCGCTGAAGCATAATATGTCCTGCTCTTTTTAGCTCTACAACAAGGATTGATTAGCATATCGCTATTTTCTTGCTTGCTTACATATTTAGTTATTGTTTTTGTTATGTTTGTTTTATAGTTTGTATCCTTTGTTTGCTTGTTGTTGTTATTTCTGGAGGAGGGGTAAAGGGTGGGTTTGGGTTGTCATAACAATACATAAAATGAAATAGGAAATAGGAACTTACCTGTACGTCATTAGGTCCAATAGTGAAGTCATTGGCCACGTTTTGTACGAAAGACAACATCTTGTCGAAGTTTGACTGTCCCACGCTGCCAGACTCATCCAGCAAGAAAACAATGTCAGCTTGGCCTCCACAGGTGGCAGGAGGAGGGGTGGCAGCCTTCATGGTCGGCTTCACTTCACACGCCTAGATAGTGCAAACAGGGGAAAATATATGAGAGGGGGAAAAGATGCTCGAGTGTATAAGTTTAAGGGCAATTTTATTTGTTTTTGTCCCTGTTTGAAAAAAACACAACCAAACCAAAGAATGTGTAATAACCAGATGACCGTAGAATATATCTGAACTAAAGCTCTTTCATGTATTCTTGACGAAAGGAAGGAGCAGCTACGGGTATATCCAGATTGCATTGATGCTAGCCCGTCTAACTTACGATCAATTACTACAATAAGATACATTTGTGTTACAGATTTGCGTCCCTATTTGCACCCACTGTGCGTTCTTCCATCGAAGTTCTTTCCCCCCAGATTTTGTCATCAAGGCGTATAGACAAGATGTCAGACCAAAGCCACTTATTCTGCTACGTAAATTGATATTTCTCCTCATTAGCGAATAGATGATGGGCACCAGTGACAAACTTTACGTTCGCACGATATCCATATCGCTTCTGTTTGTCATCGATACGTGCGATACTGACATTGTTTATACATAGCAAACGATCGTGTCAGTACACCTCGCTGATGAGTTATGCACACATCACAGTTTTCGTTGCAAGCAGAATATTATGTGTGAACGATTTCCAAACGTTTTCGTTTTCTTTTAACCGAATATCTTGTCGTCTGTGGTAATTATTGTATCCTTGATATGCAGGATCGAAGAGGCTCGCCTTCTGAATATCTACAACAAATGATCACAGCTGTCCGTCTTAGTCAGTCAGCCGCCTCTCACAATGCGATATACTATGTTCTGGGGAGGCCATTGAGAATGAACAGAGATTGTAAATTTTGATAGTATGCTGTCCAGCCTGCAGAGCGCCACTTCGCTGCCATTGGGAGCTTTACGTCACAGCTTAGCGGGGGGGGGGGGGGGGGGGGGGGGCAGCGGTGACCAGAGGCGAAGCGTCTATATAATCAAATAATCACTGCTTCCCTTCCTAATTTTGAAATATTATCGCAGTCAAATTCACCGATAGACGTAAACCTCACAAATTAAATGTAAAAAGACGTTCATAATCACCAATGAACAATAGACTATGCCTAACCTTCAAAACCGTTTCATTGCCACAGAAATAGCCTGTTCGCCCCTATCGGGCCACTCCATAAGCAGTCACAAGCTTTGATTAAGTAAGCTTACAGTGAGGCTGGAAGAGTCAACCAATGGATTTGAAGGGAACATGTGCATAGCAGTCAGAACTGTTTCATTGTCGCATATACCTTGTTCACCCCTTTCGGGCCACACTTATAAGCACCCAGACACGCTGATTATCTAAGCGAACTATTACACTGGTCGAGTCTACCTCACAGATGTGAGGGGAACTAACTCCTAATAATCCTTTGACTCCTGCTACTACACTGCTAGTGCTTGTTTTTTTCCTCGACTTTTTAACGTCCTATAATCAGATCGTGACCTCAATTATGACAGCGGCTCCTGGCCGCGAAAAGCTAGACAAAACACAGCCAAATGTGAAATAAAAAATTGATAGTTGGCGTGCTCTACCAAAGTGTTTCGGCTGTCTGGTATAACATGCCATTGTAGTGCTGACATCTGTGCTTCTTTCCTTGGTGTTCGTGTGTTCAAATCTAAAGTTAAATTTAAGGTTAGTTAGAATAAATACTTAATGAAATACTTTCCCGATTATTTTAGCGGTTGAACAAGCATACAACATGAATTCAGGATTTGTTTTCATTCACAACTCAGAGTTGCCGCCTCCAGTGCCAGTAAGATTCTTGTGACTTGTGTGAGTGTGATATCTCCAGGCCCTATCTGGTCCCATTTCACTTTGATTACCCTCTCAAACAAGTCAGCCTTCGCCCCTGTCGGGTGACATTCTTTCTTACTTTCTTCAGTACTTACTTTGTCTTTTTGCAATCTGCCGACGTGTGGGTAAAGGCGAGTTGTGGAAAACCCACCAACAGGTGTTCGTCACTAAAGTTTGTTGTTTCGTCACTGCCATTCCAAAATCGCCCAAATAAATTTCTGGAGGTCTCCAGATGAAGTCACTATTCGATCAAACACATCAAGGGGCATCTTTCAATGTTACAGTTTTGTTCTGTTTCGATATTTTCTTCATAGTCTTGGATTGAAAAATGACGAGTTCCCATCCAAGTCATCGTTCAAATTTAGACGCTCTCTTTTTCTTCCGTATTCCCAAAACTTCAAAATATGACTTACGGTCTTGTGGAATGACGACTTTAATCTCATTCCACTCTCTATCACTCTTTCTCTCTCTCTCTCTCTCTTTCTCTCTCTCTCTCTCACACACACACACACACACACACACACTCACACACATACACACACACACACACACACACACGCACACACACACACACACACACGAACAAAGCAACTAAAAACTCACAAACTCACATACAACAAGTACAGTTTCGAGTGTCATTAAACTTCAGAAAGACACCCCCCTAAAAAATAGACAAAGAAAGTATACCTTCTGCTGGAGAGATCCCTTGATCTGGTTCAAAGAGTCGAAGTTAGTGACGACAAATACGTGGTCTTTGTCTGGGTCAGAGGCGATAGCGTTGAGCTCGGACTGTTTGGCTCCTCCACCGACACCGATGGAGAAGACTGTAATGCCCTGTGTATCAAAACAGCCACAAAACAGTGTAAGGTGCAGTCATTCAAAACATTAATTTGGGGGGAAAGTGAGAGGCAGAGAGAGAGAGAGAACAAGAGAGAGAAAGAGAAGGAGAGAGAGAGAGAGAGAGAGAGAGAGAGAGAGAGAGAGAGAGAGAGAGAGAAGCAGACAGAAAAATAGATAAAGAGAGGGACAGAGAGAGAGAGAGAGAGAGAGAGAGAGAGAGAGAGAGAGAGAGAGAGAAAAAGGGAGATAAGGGTAGAGAGAAATGGGAAACGGAGAAAGAGAAAGAAAGAGGAGAGAGAGAGAGAGAGAGAGAGAGAGAGAGAGAGAGAGAGAGAGAGAGAGAGAGAGAGAGAGAAAGAGAAGCGGAGAGAGAGAGAAGCGGAGAGAGAGAGAGAGAGAGAGAGAGAGAGAGAGATATAAAAATAGAAAGGGAGGGAAAGAGAGGGGGAGGGGGGTAGAGGAAAGAAGAATAGAGAGAAGCAGAGAAATAGAAAAAAAACGAGACAGCGTGAGATAAATAGAGAGAGATAAAAAGAGAGGGAGTGAGAGCGACAAGGAGAGAGAAAGTGACAGGGAGAGAAAGAAAGAAAGAAAGAGAGAGATGGAGAGAGAGAGAGAGAGAGAGAGAGAGAGAGAGAGAGAGAGAGAGAGAGAGAGAGAGAGAGAGAGAGAATAGGCAAACGTATCGAATAATGTACGGTGTCGGCGTATAGGCTCTTTCCTGTTTACAATTGCGGTTTCGATTTCTTTTTGGTCAGAATTAAAAGAGTAGATGACGTCCCGTTTTTATATTTCACGACGGAAAGCAAGAGCTGGCACGATATTAATATTTTATGATATCAGTAGACTTTCTGTTAAAGACCAGTATCTATACAATACTAGAATAAAATAAGTCTACACCTGTAGACAAAGGTTATTTTAAGCTTCAGACGTTGGTCTCTTCGCCATGAACATTGAAAACTCTTTAACATGATCATAAAGTAGATCTGTCAGTTAATTGGTTAAAAAGACAAATGAAACAAACAAACAAACAAACAAACACACATAAACGAATCAATTAACAGACAAACAGACACAAGGGACAATAAACAACCTTTCACCCCACCTCGGCAGTGCTACTAACTGAAGTGCCTTTAGGTCATTCCTAAACTGGGGGATATTAACATGTTCTTATGCATAGTAGAATTGTAAATGGGCTGATTTATCAAGGTCATGCTCATACTGTGCCGGAACAACAAAGGGGGAACTGCTACTTTTCCTTTACTCATCCTTACTCTAGTCATCTTAACCTTTACTTCTTTTGTATGTTTGTCAATATCTTGTGAACTGCTATTTCTGGGGTGCCTTAATCCTATTATTACGCCAAGGGGTCATTCTGTACCTCCGGGGCTGTATTCTTCACTTCTAGTACGAAGATCTCTTTGAAACTTTCAGTATTTCTCAAAAAATCATTTTGACAGACTGATATGCAAAGCGTACGGATCGGATTAACGAGTAAATTTCCTCTTTGAAAGTGGTGGCACCAGTGGCGGTGGGTGGACCAAAACTTGGGTGGGGCTTAGATTGCTTCCAGTTCTCTACCACTAAATAGCAAGCAATAAGAATTAAACAGTGATGATTTTTTTATACTCACGATGAGCCACGTCAGTTTGAGAACCATTCAAACGAGAAGAGTTGCCTTTGTTTTCCGTCTCTTTGTTCTTAGTTAAATTTTTGTTGATGGTGAGGACGAAGCTGATTCACCTCCAAATTTCCTCTAATTAGTTTTCATGTGATGAAAAAGTTGCCTTACAAGTTGTTCGACCTGATTTATAACTTTTAAATATCAGCGGCACGAACACAAACATGAACACACAGCACTTTAAACATAATACTTCTTTGAGCTGGATTAGGCCGTGTAGTCGAGAAAGTGGGACGCACCCAACAAAGAACCAATGCGCGCATAGGTATCTGTGTCAGTGGGGGAAAGTGTGTCGTAAACTTTCACCCCGTAGTCAGGGCTAGGAGAGCGTGAGCCCTCGGTACAGTGTTATTTTTTCCCAGTCTTCTACCTTTTTACAAGAAGATTTCATTAAGGACGGACTGTGGGAAAAGGGCTCGTCTTTGCTGAGCCCTAAAGACATTTGATTGGCTGCTGGGTTACAATAGTTGTAAGCGGTGACAACAGTGATTGGATAAGCGAGCAAGCCGCCAAGTTGATCACTCTGTGTTCTTTGCGTGCGGTCATAACGGTTTCAACTGCTTATTTCATTATGGAGAAACTTTCATTTGCTTTGGGATAGAGTTGGGGGTGGTGGATGGGGAAGGGTTAGGGGCTCAAGCCCGTGAGCCCTTCACTACCCACCGTCACTGGGTGGCACAACGTACGGATATGGTTAATAGCCGAAGCAGACTTTGTGCTGTTGAGGCAAGAGAGGTGAGCAGAGTAAACCTGGTTCCTCGTTTGGACTTCTCTATTGACCTCCACCCCTTGGCGCTCATATGACCTTTTGCAGTTGTGAGCGTCGTAAAACTTTACTAAAACCAATCAACCAACCAACCAAACAACCAACCAACCAACCAACCAACCAACCAAGAAACAAACAAACAAACAAACAAACAAACTAACTAACTAACTAACTAACTAACTAACAAACAACCTTATCTCTCAGACGTTTGGCCTCAGCTGCCGTGGCGGCGGCGCTCTGGCTCTGTCCGTCAGTGACAACAATAGCGATGTGCGCAGCATTGGGCCGCATGCCGTTGGCGGTGGTGAAGCTAGTGTCAGTGGCGTACTTGAGGGCTTTGTCCGTGTTGGTGCCACCCTTCGTGTAGGTTGTGGCTTTCACTCTGTTGATGATACTCTGTTGTGGACGGGAGGGGAAGGGGGCGGGCGCGTGGGAATTTTTTGGGTAAAAAAGGGAGGGGGCGGTTTGGGGGGGGGGGGGAGAGATTAAAATGTTGGGTATAGAAGAGAGAAGGAACTGTTGGATTGGTGACGACTCAGGTATGCGATTCCCTTTTAGTTGACCTGTCACTGTTTAGTATAGTATCTATCTATCTATCTATCTATCTATCTATCTATCTATCTATCTATCTATCTATCTATCTATCTATCTATCTATCTATCTATCTATCTATCTATCTATCTATCTATCTATCTATCGAATATATTCACCCAATCTTCGTGTTATAGCCTTGAACTACAATAATACCCGCTCATGTAGCATACCAATTTAAACGTATTGATATCATTAATTAATACAGATAAGGCACATTGAAGTCAAATCTTTTAACCATTTTGAAACTCTCTTTTCTTTCATTTAGTACTACAATTTGTCTTTCTTTCCGTTTCTTTTCGGTCTCTTTCTCTCAATCTCCATTTCTTTCCTTCTTTCTTTATTTTACTAGCCTTCTAACGAAGGTTATGTACGGAAACATTTGGCGGTAAAATGGAATAATAGTTACCTGTTTATCAGAACATTAGCTGAAATGGGTTATGTACGAAAACATTTGGCGGGTAAAATGGAATAACAGTTACCTGTTTATCAGAAAATTTGTTGAAATGGAACTGAAGGTAGGGTTTTGTGTCGAAAGTGACCATGCCGATCTGTGTGTCTGCAGGCCCGATCTTTAGACCGTTTACTGTGTTCTCCACAAAGGTCAAGGTCTTCTGGAAGTTGGGTGCAGTCACGGAGCCAGAGGCGTCAACCACGAAGAGGATATCGGCAGGCTGGACACCACATCCTGGACAGTCATTTCAATAGTAAATTTATTATATGTTTTACGCCCACATCAACGCAGTTTACATTTTGGTCAGGTCATAATTTATGATGCAGCACGTCCGGCTAATTAAGAGGGCAATAACGTCCCAGCAGACAGACGGTAAGGTAATACTTGATATTTTTAAAAACCAGAAAACAACCCCCACCCCCTTCCCCCCTCCCCCCCAAAAAAACCCTCACAAAAAAGCGCAAAAACCCAACAACAGCCGAGAGAGAGAGAGAGAGAGAGAGAGAGAGAGAGAGAGAGAGAGAGAGAGAGAGAGAGAGAGAGAGAGAGAGAGAGAGAGAGAGAGAGAGAGAGAGAGAGAGAGAGAGAGATGAACATG
>NW_004797608.1:405309-408372 GCF_000002075.1 Aplysia californica
AGTCATTTTGGGAAATAAATTCAGAGGTAAAAAAATATTATTATGCAGACAGTGAACTCACCGGCGGCTGGGGTTGTCATGAGCTGAGGTTTGATGGTAGGCTTGGTGGTCGGGGGCGGCAGGGTGGTGCAGGCGGCAGTGTTGCAAGCCCGATCTTGTCGGCCATTTCCTGAGAACGATGTAACAAACGAAATAGTATTTATACCTAAATAAACTTTTACTTTTCCATCCTCTGTTGCCGTTAAGCGTCAAGGGGAGATTATGCAGTTTTCTATGGTAGGCCAGCTCCACGGCTCTTTCAATTGGGATATTATAATTTCTCAGGGTTTCCTTGGTTCACTCAATCTACCTTTAGCTTGCCCCTCATCTTCCTTTATAGCCCGAGTGCTTAGTGTTAGTAGCTCTCGATGCTGGTTGGCTAGGTGACATTCTAACAGGTGTTTTTTTTCTTGTTTGTTTGTTTTGGTATAAGTGTTTTATAGCGCTCGCAACAGCATAATAAGGTCATATGACCAAATTTAACATTTTCAGTAGGTAGAAAATTTTGAATTTTGCCCGGGTTGGGGCCGAAGCCTACTTTTATTGATTTTAGACCACCAAAGAATCTTTAACGTGCGGAACTTGCACCGAGGACCTCCGAAATTTTTCGCCCTTGACCGAGAAGGCTAGGTGTAGATCTTTCCTACCAGAAAATCAGGGGTGTAGATGAAAGACAGCAGTAAGAAGGAGCCAGGGAGTAGCTGTAGAAAGGCTGTAGAAAGAGTCAGGAGCCCAGAGGGTGTGGCAAAGGAGATGGGGGGATGGGGGCAGGAAGTGGAGGCGAAAGCAGACGACAAAACATTGCTAGAGAGCAAAAGGAGGTAAAAGGAGACAATTTAGAGAAGAAAAATTCCCGTCGCTATCCGGATTCGAAGACGTGACCTATGGAATGAGAGGCGAACACTCTAACCTCTAGGCCGCGAGAGCCCCCTCTAACAAGTTTGAGTGTTAATTGACCGGCTCTTATTAAAATGAATATCCCCTTTAATTTCTTTTTATTAGAAATTTTGTTTTTCTTAAGTACTTTCATCCTCTTTTTTCTCTGCTTTTACATTTATATCGGGCGACGGAAATTTGATAACCATGGCTTTGGAAAAGAGATTTTTTAAAAAAGCATATCACCATTTTGAGGCACAACAATATTGCTATTCCCAGTGTCCTGATTGTGAGAAGGAGACAGTTTTCTTTCAGTAAGATATTTCTTCTCCTTTGAGTAAAAGGGCATTTAATAATTTTATCAAGTCAAAAAAGAAGAATAATTGAAACTACAAAGCAAAATCAGAAGACAACTCACCTTGGCAGTTCTTTCCACCGTTGGCGGGGGCAGGGTCTGTGCACGTGCGCTCCCGGAACTGAGTTCCTCCGCCACATGTCTTGGAGCAGGGACTGTAGAAGCCCCACTTGCTCCAGTGTCCGTCAACTGTAGGGATAGAGTATGTTTGTTTTAGTAGAGGTTTTTCGGCGCTCGCAACTACATAAGGTCACATGAGCGCCAGAAGATTAGAGGTGTTACAAGGGAGTAGCAAACATATAAAAGGAGGGGAGATAAAGACGATAGATGTTTGATAGGAAAGAAGGAGCAAACCACTCCAGAGCACCCGCCAAACACCCACCGATAGAGTAAATTATATATAGGTCTTAGAGTATTTAAGAAGGTCGCTACCATAGATTTATAAAGCTCTATCTGCTCAATACATAGTTTTGAGAAATTTGACGATACAAATTTGGAGTTTCACAACATGGTTAGACTTTTTGGAATGCAATTTTTAAAATATCTTAATAACGACTCCGAATAATATTATTAATATACGGGATGCCCGCTGTGGATGGGATCGGTCGATCGGGCCTAAAAAAACAAACGTGTTTGTTTTCAGTTTTAGGGGACAGAGTCGGGCTATAGGCTAGATCCAGTCGTAGTATTACGATTTTGATAAAGCAGATAGATCATTTGTTTTCTGGCCACACAGTTTATTGACTCAAAACGGTCCAAAATGTTAGATAGAACATTGTATGTCTACGTTAGCGAGGAGCTGATGTGTCTTTTTTCACTTCGGTCCGTATGTGTGTATGATCTATGTATGGTTGAGAAAGTTCTTCCTTGTGTGATTGAACTAGGGTTTTTAAAGTTTAAACGAAATAAATGTTGTTGTTTTTTCTTTTGTTTATGAGTTCTAGCGCTCAGTAATCATGCTATCGATGCAAAGCGCTCTGAGCTTATACTTCTACGGTATAGAGGCAATCTTTTGTTATAACATGAGTAAGTGTCAATTTCGACCCCCCCCCCCTCCCATTCTTGAAGTAAGTTAAAAACGTCTGTCGGGCATAACGTCACGTAGACCAAAATGTGACCCCTGGGAAAGCAAAGACCCTGGATGTGCGTAGAAGGTCGAGTAAGTTACGAATAGGGGACTTGAAATGTGTATAGTATTCAGCCAAGGACAGGCAATGCTTGTGTTTTCTTTCATTTTGTTTGTTGCGTTTGGATTTGCTTTAATTTTGTGTGTGCCTTGCTATGCTCCGAATACTGTCCCATTAGTACCTTTTCTAAAAGCAGATATGCATTTGTTAATTGAAAACATTTGTTGTTTGGTTTTTTTTGTGCTAAGCCATGCTATTTTTGTCTATATTGTTAGAAACTTTGCATCTGTGTTTTGTCCCAAATGTTTTTTCTGGGGGAGGGTTGGGGGTGATTGAAGGAAGAGTTTGAAAAAGAATTCATTTCTATACGTTTTCAGTTAGGGATTGATTCAAAGTAAAAGACGTAGAGAGTTATGGTGATGATCATATATCCTGAAAGTTACCAAATATTCAGCTGCTCTTGGAAAATAATCAAAATGGATGCTCGAAAGCTGTGTTCCGCCATATTGCTTGCCATAAAATACAAAGGACCTGTTATATTCGCTGTTCTGAAAACAGTGACTTAAGTCATAATTTTCATAGAGCAGCGGTGTCGATTTGTCGTATTTATGTGTGTGATTGTGTACGTGTGCGTGCGTGTGTGTGTGAGTGTGTGTGTGTGTGTGT
>NW_004797608.1:408472-416515 GCF_000002075.1 Aplysia californica
GTGTGTGTGTGTGTGTGTGTGTGTGTGTGTGTGTGTGTGTGTGTGTGTGTGCGTGCGCGTATGTGTGTATGCGTATATGTATGTGTTTGTTTGTGTATCAGGTGTGTGTGTATGTCTGTGTGTGTTTGTGTGTGTGTGTTTGTGTGTGTGTGTTTGTGTGTGTGTGCGTGTGTGTGTGTGAGTGTGTGTGTGTGTGTGTGTGTGTGTGTGCGTGTGTTTGTCTGTCTGTGTATAGATCTATCAGTGTAGTATAATTACTTTTAAAAGGATGAAAAAGGAGCGTAAACCCCGAACTCGTCAAATTGCCGTATCATATTTTCCCACCATTAACAACTTTACACTACCAACACCACCATCACTGCCATCGCAAAGATCACATCTAACAATACCATCACATTCCCAGTACTACTCCTACCAGAATTACGTCCACCAACACCACCACCAACAACAACCACAACAAGATCAACAAAAACGGCAACAACAACAACTCATCAGCATCAACCAGAGCAACAACGACAATTACAACAACAGCAACCACAATAACAACAACAATAACAACAAAACAACAACAACAACAACAGCCACAACAACATCCACAACGACAACAACAACAATAATAGCAACCACAATAACATTATCACCACCAACAACAACCACAACAACAACATTATCCTCAGCAACAACAACCACCACCACCCCCACCATCACTCTTACGACAGATGCCAACAACGAGCAGTTACCTTCACAAGCAGTCTTCTGCAGGGACGCCTGGATGTTATCCAAAGCGTTGAAGTTGCTCACTGTGAACACGTTTTTGGGATCGGAGGCAATGAGCTCCAACTCTTTCCTGTCCACACCGTTACCCACGCCGATGGCGAAAATGTTGATGTTCTCCTTATGGATCTCATCAGCTTCGATCTGAAGAACAAAGAAATAAAACAGCAGCAAGATATAGTGTTCGTTCTTTGAACTGTTTCGTTGTTTATCTTGTTAGTTGCGGCAGTGGCAGTCGTTGCTTTCGCTGCTGCTTTTGTTGCTGTGTGTGTGGAAGCCTATCTGTTCAAAATGTCTGGAGCCCCGAAGAGAGCGTGCTCTTCGCCAGGTCCTCCGCCTCTCTTGGGTAGCGGGTGAGGAGCGGTTGCTGTTGTGTTTTTTTTTTATCTAACTGCTTGACACGATGGAGGGTACTTTCAACAGCTGAGCACTTGACCAATCTACCCCCCCCCCCTCCCTTTCACCTTCCCTCGACTAATCATGACTCTTGAATGATGAGAAAAAAGTAGTCCACGACTTCCAAGAGAAATTATTCGGGCCCACTTGGATTCAGTCTTCCAAATTCCGCAAAGCTGATCAAATTAGATAGATAGATAGATAGATAGATAGATAGATAGATAGATAGATAGATAGATAGATCCAGGATGCGAATGGAGAAGAGGAAATATATTTTTACTTTAGAACAAATTAGGGTAAACCTGATTATGATAATGTTGATGATGACGATGCCGACGATGTCGACGACAACAACGACAATCTCTGCTTAATTAATACAAAACATGAATACTCTCAGATATCTCAAGAATCACGGCACCAAACTAGATTAGACCCAGTAGGCTGTTCTCACCTTGGTCTTGGCGGGCTCTGTGGACTGTCCGTCGGTAATGACAATAAGAATGTTGGCAACTCGGTCCCTGTCTCCGTGAGCCTTCGTGAAGGCGTTGTTGCGGATAAACTTCAGACCCAGCTCAGTGTGTGTGTTGCTGGGATGATATACAAAAGGTGAAATGATATAGGTTTAACGCCCCATTCAACTACATGTATATTGGGTTATTTGAGAGGCGGGGCCTCAACGGTCTTCTCCGTAAGGACTGAGACAATTCGTTACCTCAGAAGTACAAAGTTCTATCTGCCCAGTACCTAGTTTTGAGAAATTTGACCTTACAAATTTCAAGTTTCACAACATGTCCAGCCTTTCCTAATGTAATTCTTTAAATATCTTGATTACGACTCCGAAAAAACTTTCAATTTTTCTAGAGCCGACAGAATATTTGCTTTCTGACCCCATAGTCTTAGTAACTTAAATCGCCAAAAATGTCTGATAGAACTTTGTAATTCTGAGGTAGCGAAATAGGAAATTCGTGTTAGGTGCCTTACCCAAGACCACAACGTCGGATTGAGAAGGGGCTCGAACCCCGAACCCGCAGTCTCACGATTATGGGTCCTGTGGCTTAATACTAGGGGGTGGGGGGGGGGGGGGGGAGATATATATATATATAAGACCATTTTGCTAGTTTCTCCCGCTTTGTTCTTGAATATCTATTACACAGATATGATATTTACAGCACTGTGTCACATCCAATTGGAGGTTTGCTGTATCTCTATGTAAGTCCTTCGGACGGCATGTAAATCTACAGTTACTGTTGTGTCTTTGGGAAAGGCACTCTACAAGAATTTCCTTTTTGGCTCGGTCCTTTTGGAGATGGACGTTAAACTTGGAGATTTCGCCTTTATTTTCAGAGAGAGAGAGAGAGAGAGAAAGAGAGAGAGAGAGAGAGAGAGAGAGAGAGAGAGAGAGAGACAGAGAGAGACAGAGAGAATCAGAGAGAGACAGAGAGAATCAGACAGACAGACAGACAGACAGACTGACAGACAGACTGACAGACAGACAGACAGACAGACAGACAGACCTTAACGCAGTTGAAAGGAAGAGATTATGATACGGTGTATAAGTTTTGAACAGTTAGATGTACTCACTACCAGTACCAAAAGTCACATCCGAGGTCAATGTATAAAAACTCGACCTGTACTAAAGTGACGGCCCCTCCCCTTTTTTTTCATTTGCATTACAACCACTCCCTGTCTTTGATTGTTTCGTATGGTAACAGAGCAGACCACGAAGTAAACAGTTTGAAGTTCGAATTGTTCCAAACACCAGTGGCAAGTTGACTTACAGAGAAGAAAACAATTGCCTATGTAGCTGTGGTAGTGGCACACTGTGTCAACACGATCACTCTCGTGTTTTTCTAGTGTATGTGTTTTACGCCCCCATGGACGCAATTTAGATCATTTAGGAGGCGGGCTTTGACTTTGCCTGCCAGTGCCAACCTGGGCTGAGAAGGATGCAACGTCCAAGCGAAAAATAAACAAACAAAAAACCCAAAACAACTTAGATACTCAACAGAAAGTCTTCCCACACAGGAATTGAACTCAGGTCTCTTGTGTGCGATAGCGAAGCACTAAGCTTCTAAATTAAAGATGCTGTTGATCACTCTCAGGTTTCCTATTCCGATACGGTCAGAAAATGTTGGTACATTTGGCTTTTTCCTTTTTTTATGGCCTTTTCTCATGAATTCAATTAATCTTCGAATGACTTAGTTTGTGACTAATAAAGCACCGAATCAAGAAAATGGCGGTGGCATAAAAATGTTGTGAACCATTCTTTCATCGTTGAAGTGCACTTTTGGGGAATTAGTCGATCATTTCGTGCACAATTCAACTATTTTAAAAGAATCAAAGCTCATTAAGACTGTTTTTTTAATCGTTTAAAATTTGCGCTGTCCTTCTCCTATAGGTTTTTATCTTAGCAAGTGGTGCCCCCAGATAAGGTATTCCACAGCTTTGATTGGCTAGGATTTGTAGACGAGGAAAGCAACTGTTTGATTTTACTGTAATGAGACACAACTTTCAACAAATGCTCATAGAATAACGTGTAAAAAGTATTAAGAACCGCCACCTGCGTCGCAATGTCTGAAGTTCTATGCCATGCACGAAAAGGACCTAGAATTTGATTCAAAATTTGAATAGATAAACATGGGATTAACTGCGTCTTTTTACTTGTAACCTATACTCTCCATATTCACCGTTACAGGTCAAAGCAAGCCGCCTTTTTATTAACCAAAATTGTGTAGAAAGGGGTATACAATATCTCTAATTATTACTAACACATCTTGAGTCTAATTTGTAAAAGTTTAGTCTCCATACACGCCATCCAGCGGCCTGCATTGTGCCGGAATTCAAGTATTCAACCTTAAATGTATTAATTTCCACTTACCCTCCTGGGTACGGGATTTTGTTGATCGCCGCAAGGAGACCAGTCTTGTCCGGGTGACTGTTCATCCAGAACTGATTGGCTGGAGTAGTACTGAAGATGGTCGCTCCGATCTGCACTCCATTTGGACCGATGTTGAAGGAGCGGGTAAATTTTTTCACGAAATCCAGCTGCTTTTGAAAGTTGGCAGGTTGTACACTACCGGACGCGTCCAGGAGAAAGTGGATATCTGCGGGGTTCGTCCCGCAAGCTTGGGGGAAGAGGATGAAGAAAGAAAAAGTGAGTGACTGTGATGTAGTGATATATTGGCGTATAGGACATACGTTTTTGGGATTTTAAAGTACATGTATTGAAACTTCTTCTTCTATCCCAGAGAAGTAAAAATACCTCTGTCCCTTACAGGAGGGGCGCAACTCATGTGATGATGAAGTGCCCCTTACACACAGCAGTGTCTATTGTCCCCAAATTACCATGTCTTTTGTCCAGCTCTATTTTTGTGCCAACTAGTTGTTTTGGAGGAACTGATTTTAAACTTGACCAACTCATGAAAGTTTTCATCTTTGAATACGAGTGACCAAATCCCTCTTTCAGTTTCTTCTAGCTTGTATTGACACCATGTTGCTCGTGCAGCATTAAATCCGGAAGAGAGCGAAGCGCACACCTTTTAACCTAATTATCTCACTTCTCTATTCCTCTGTGCTGTGTGTTACGTAGTCTACATGCAATACAATTGTGACTTTCAGACAAATATGCCAACGTTTATTTGTACCTTTGAATCGCATTAATTTTATATGCAGTTGGCTTTTTAAGGATATGGGTAAATCTTGAAATAGTTCAGGCTTGATTTAAGTCATATTTTGATGGTGAAACTAGATCGTCTGCCAATGGCGATCACGGTTGTATTTAATTTTTAAAATACCCTTGTTTTTGTTGTGAGATGTGTACTTAAAGTTGGACTTTTTGTTTTATCTAAGAAATAAGTTATTCATCTCAACTATAATATATAAATATTATGTACTGTACTTTAAAAGACAAATATCTAAATATGCATTGTTCAACGGTCTGTCCGCCATTAAAGCTTGTGAACAATTTATTTTGTGATTGGCAACAATTTAACAGACGTAACATTGTTTCGGGCAGTCACAAGAAATACTAACAGATACTAACATCTATTGGTATTTCTCATATCATTCTGTATGTTTACTGCCTTTCCATGAGCCACATTGGTTATTTTTTAAGTTAAAAAAAGCAGAGATACGTATAAGCACATTGCCCGAGTAGTGAGTGATCAAAATTGTAGTTCATGAATAAAAACCCTCTTAACTACGTGGATTTACGTAAATAGATCTATAGGAAATGATGCTATATCGGTACCTCAAGCGTAAAGTATGCAATTATTGAAACCTTACACGAAAGACGCTAATATTTTTTAATGAAGTGGAGGCTACAGAATTCAAGCATTTAAATGAATCCAGTTTCATGCTGTTTTCTTTTTTTCAAGTTTCAAGAAAAAGGCAAACCTAAAAGAAGCCAAGTAAGCATACCAAAATCAGTGTCTGTGTTTCCATTTGTATGAGCTTCATGTAAAGAACGCAAAAGAAAAACAGAATAAAATAAGGCATGTCATATTCCTTACTTGTGGCAGGTGTGGTCGGGGCGCCCTGGGCCGTCCATGGGCCCACTAGCGCCGCCACCAGCAGCAGAATACCCTTCTCCATCTCCGAAATGCCGTCTATTCCCTGTCCGGAACCTACCTTGAGATTTATACCATCTTCTTATCTAAGCCTTTGCGCATCCAGATAGGGTAAACAAACACAGGTTTCACAAGCTTTTGTAATTAATGGTCAAGCGTTTGCTATACGGTTGCTAGGGACTCTTTCGTACTGTGTACTTTTATGGTTTACCAAGTGCGTTGCGTACAAGAAATATTTAGAAATCATTAATACGCGGTTTGTGCAAGTGCAAGTGCTGCAGGGGCATTAAGTAAAGACGATTTAGATATCGGCTCTCTGGAGTCAGCAGGTTCAGAGAAGACGATGTGGTCAACGGTGTCCTGTCTGTCGACCAGTGTTTCCCCAAAGCAGAAGGGAGTATGTTTTTTGTTTGGTGTTTCTTTTGTTTTTGTTGTTGTTGGGTTTTTTTTTGGTTTTTTTTCTTTTGTTGTTGTTTTTTTCATGGTTAGGGGTGGGGGGGGGGGGGAGTGGGGGGGAGTGTGGTGGGGGGGGGGGGGGGGGGCCCCCAGGGGGGGGCCTGTACTGACTTGTTTGAACAAAAAAAAAGAAAAAGAAAAACTGTTTCAATTTTTAGCAAAACGGAAAGCCCACTAAGGTCAAAGGACTTTTCCTTCAAATCTTTACACTTATGAGAGAGAAACCCATATACATTTATAATCAGAGAACTACTCTAGCGTGTGCGGGGAACATTTTTGCGTTGTTATCTTACTTGGACTACGCGACTGAAACGACGCCAGTATTGTTGGTCTAGGCGTCCATGGATGGATCGGAGGATTACGAAACAGTTAAATGTTCTGGAAACTTTTCCCTGGATGGGTGGATAAGGAATAGTTTTCCAGCATTTTCCATTCAAAATCAAAGTAGCCCTACCATGTGTAATGAAATTATTTGTAACCTAAGAGAGCCCATTCAGCTTCCTTTTTTATCTTGTGGTAAGTGTTTTACGACGCTCGCAACTGCATAATACGGTCATATGAGCGCGCGGGACACATTAAACTTTTTCAGAAGGTACGAAATTTTGAATTTGTCCGGGTGGCGGCCGAAGCCTACTCTTATCGATTTTAGACCACCAAGGGATCACTAACGTGCGTAACTTGCACACGGGCCCTACAAAATTTTTCGCCCTTGTCCGAGAAGGCTTTGTATAGATCTTTCCTACCAGAAGATCAGGGGTGTGGCTGAAAGACTATAGTAAGAGGGAGCCAAGAAGTAGCAGCAGGAAGGCTGCAGAAAGAGTCAAGCGCGCAGTGGAGGGGGGCAAAAGAGGTGCGGGGGTGGGGGCAGAAAGAGGAGACGAAAGCAGACGACAGAACATTGTGAAAAAGCAGGAACGGAGGCGAAAGGAGATAATTTTAGAGAAGAAAATGTTTCGGTCATTTCCCGGATTCGAACCCCGGACCTTTGAATGAGAGGTCAACACCTTAACCTCTAGGCCACGAGAGCCCCCCCCCCCCATCTTCCCTTTTTTTTAAAACAACAACAAAAACAAAACAAAAAACAACAACAATAACAAAAACAAAACAACAACAACAACAACAACAACAACAACAACAACAACAACAACAACAACAACAACAACAACAACAACAACAACAACATTGTGATCATCATTATCAATTTTCATTATCATGATAATGATCATCATCATCCTCATCATCATTATCGACGACAACAACGACAACATGGTAACACTATAACAACTGCATCAACAGCAAAATCAACAACAGCAACAAAATCAACAACAAAAACAGCAACAACAACAACAACAACAGCAACAACAACAACAACAACAACAACAATAATAACAAGAAAAGCAACAACAATAAAAATATCAACAATAACAAGAACAATAAAAGCAATAATAATAATAATAATAATAATAATAATAATAATAATAATAATAAGAAGAAGAAGAAGAAGAAGAAGAAGAAGAAGAAGAAGAAGAATCTTAATTACAACACCACCACCACCACCAACAACAACAACAACACATATAATCGACCACACATCGGACTCAATCTGTCCACTGTGCGGTGGGAACCCTAAGATTTGGAGCACTTGCTGCAGAGATGCCTCGCTACGGAGGTCCGTCGGTGGAAACTCTTTCACTCTTTGGGAAAGATCCAAGGAAGTTGGACTGCCTCACCCGCTACCCAAGAGAGGCGGTGCCCGGATCGAAGAACACGCTATTCGGGGCTCCAAAACATTTCGGAAGGATAGGCCACCACACACACACTCACACACACACACACACACACACACACA
>NW_004797608.1:418171-420308 GCF_000002075.1 Aplysia californica
GTCTGTCGCTTTCGTATATTCATCATAAGCTGTCTTCTGCAATTTGCTTCAACCAAGACTTCTTCATTTGTTTTTCTAGCTGTTAATGGGATACGTAGTATGCATCTTATGAACCACAAGTCTGTTGCCACAATTGTTCTTTCCAGCTGTTTATTGATTGTCCATGCTTCGCACTTGTATAATAGGATTGGCTCGATGTAACTTTTCAGCACTCATTTCTCGTTTCCAGTGACAGATTGATGTAGGAGAGTGAAAGACAGAGAAATTTGGGAAAACAGAGAGCCGCGCACTGTCGAAAAAAACTATCACATCCGCGCACACTCAGAGCCGAGCACTCTTTGATGATATCGGTACAATTAGACTGCCGATTACCAAAAGCGATACCGTCCAATACTTTGAATGCCTTCACTGCCCATTTAAGTAGTAAAACTCTCAAACCTTTTGTCAGTTATCGTTATTAAAAGAGGAATGAAACTGGTAATACACATTCCTTCCGTCGCCGTGTTACAACTAACTTAATTTATCTGAGTAATTTTGGCACACTCACTGACTCTAAATACGGTGTGCCCATTGGGGGATCGGGTATGGTCGGGGCGGTTTGCTAGCCAAATTGAGGGCGCAAAGTGGTTACCGTGGCACAAGCCGATCGCGTCCGACTCGTCGCCTCAAAGACAAACGCGATTGTTTTCAGGCGACGAGTGGGACAATCACCCCCGACTCAACCTGGCCCGACCCGATCCCATCCGCAATGGGCACCCCGAAGTGGGCTGAAAGAAAGAAAGAAATCTGAAAGAAATAAACAAGTCGTAAAACTGTTGCAGTTTTGAAAACCAGTTTTATTTTTGTATTGCACGAACACACCCCACTCACGTAGTCAGTTGACCCAGTTGGAAAGTAATTTTTTTCCACATAATGAATCGGAAATACATTGCAGTAGTACTAGGAATAATTGTGTCAAGGTGACTGCAACCGTTGGAAGGAATCGGCGGTCTTATAATATCGATATCGTCAAAAAAGCGCGGCTCTGATTGTGCGCGGCTATGACAGTTTCCCAAAAATTGTGGGTGGGTCAGAGACGGGCACTGACACCTACACAGAAATGATAAACACATGAGGGTATGCACTCAAAATGTAAAGACACGCACACACACACATACACGCGAACGTACACACACATAGCACACGACTTCATACATACACACACGCACACTCACACACACACACACACACACACACACACACACACACACAGACACATACACACACATACACACACACACACACACACACACACACACACACACACACACACATATATATATATTTCATCATCCAGTGCCAGATCTGCAGACATCGGCGATCATTGTTCCCTGTTCCTTCCTTTGCTCGGATACTCTTAAAAAGCTACAGGTAAATTTCCCAGATTCGACTCTTTAATTCCAATGTCAAGTCTGTGCTCCTCCTATGGCTGCGAAACTTGGAAGACATCAAGCACAGTGCTGAATAAAGTCCAGACTTTCATCAACAGATGTATGAGGAGTATCCTGAGAATTAAGTGGTAGGATAAAATAAGAAATGAAGAGCTATGGGAAAGGACAGGACAAAAGGATATAGAAGTAGAAGTAGAAATAGGACTAAGAAAGTGGCGTTGGATGGGACACACCTTCAGAAAGCCCAGCGGAAACATCACAAGACAGTCACTGCAATGGAACCCACAGGGAGCACGAGGCAGGGGTAGGCCTCGAGAGACATGGAGGAGATGTGTGGAAAGGGACATGAGAGAAATCAAGCTCACTTGGAACGAGCTAGGAAGGATGGCCCAGGATACAGATAAATGGAAGGAGCTTGTATGTGGCCTTTACCCTGCCAGGGGTGAAAGACATTGGTGATGACTGATGACATGTCCCAGGTCTTTTCCCGTTACCCATTTGTTTAGGTTCCCTAGTAGGTTGCTCTGGGTCTTCCCGTGACTCGTTTGCCTTCACTTTTGCCAGTGAAAGCTAGATGTTAAGGACTCTACGTCTATTCAGGTGTCCCAAAAAACAGTATATGTCGTTTCCTGGTTGTTTTTAACTGTGAGCGTCCCACGTAGGCTTAATCAAACCCTACCTCATGTATATATATGCATATATATATA
>NW_004797608.1:420519-423291 GCF_000002075.1 Aplysia californica
ACACACACACACACACACACACACACACACACACACACACACAGTGTGTGTGTGTGTGTGTGTGTGTGTGTGTGTGTGAGAGAGAGAGAGAGAGAGAGAGAGAGAGAGAGAGAGAGAGAGGGGGGGGGGAGAGGGAGAGAGAAAGAAAGAAAGAAAGAAAGAAAGAAAGAGAGAGAGAGAGAGAGAGAGAGAGAGAGAGAGAGAGAGAGAGAGAGAGAGAGAAAAGAAAAAATGATTTTATATGTAAGCGAGAAACAGTGTCTTTCTGTATTTGTGTTCTTTGTTCCATCTTCTAAGTATATATACATACTGTGTTCTCCTGGGGGAGGTGCCACTGACTGAAGTGTCTATAGGCCATTCCCAAAGGGGGGACATTTCTCGTTCTAATGCACATTAGAATTGTAAATGGGCTGATCCAACAATGTCATGCTCATAACTGTGCCTGAACTACAACAGGGAACTGTTGCTTTTTCTTTCCTAATCCTTACTATCGCCATTTTCCTCTACTTCTTTTGTATGTTTGTCACACTCTTGTGACCCGCTATTTCCGGTATGCCTTGATAGTCGAAGCAGACTTTGTGCTGTTGAAGCTTGAGAGGTGAGCAGAGTGTAAGGACTTCTCGGTTGACATCCAGTCCTTGGCGCTCATATGACCTTAAGCAGTTGCGAGCGCCGTAAAACCTCTACTAAAACAAGGGATCTCTAAAACTCGGAAGACTTTTCACGTCAATGCTAACACATTCAGGTGAAACGGTATTGCTCTTTCTCAGAACAGTTCTCCTTACAACCGGACAAATAAATGCGAGTATTTGGGCAATATTAGCCTAAGTTTAGCTTGTAAGCGACTCGTGTATCGGGGAGACACTTATCTGTGTTTAGTTTGAGAAGTAGACAACCTTAATTGACTTGTCCAATTCCTCGGTTGGGGGGACAGCGTACACACGAAAGTTAGTACAAATGGAATGGGTTTAACGTCTCTTTCAACGCGGAAGGGTATTTATGAGGGAGAATATTAATTTGTAAAATAACATCGAGCCAAATGAATGAAATTCACAAATTCCGAATCAAATCAAGTTAATGAGCATACAAGTAAGGATTCGAACCATATACATCATCTTAGTAGTTAGCCTGGCGTCAACTGAGCTATCTTATCATACGACTTGTGTGTGTGTTCGTGAGCGCAGTGTGTGTGTGTGTGTGTGTGTGTGTGTGTGTGTGTGTGTGTGTGTGTGTGTTTGTGTGTGAGCGCAGTGTGTGTGTGTGTGTATTTGTGTGTGTGTGAGTGTGTGTGTGTGTGTGTGTGTGTGTGTGTGTGTGTGTGTGCGTTTGTGTGTGTATGTGAGTGTGTTTATGAGTGTGTTGAGTGTGTACACGTAGATTTAATGTGTGTGTATGTGCGTGTGTGTGTGTGTGTGTGTGTGTATGTGTGTGAGTGTGTGTCTGTGTGTGTGCTGATGTTGAGATATGGAGAAGCTGACCTGGTTTGAACCTGCTACTACTTTTTTTTCTTGAGCTTAGGTTAAACGGAACGTTCTCAGAATTCTCAAACTACCTGGCGTTTCTTATTGGTCAGTGCAGGAAGGGTCGTTGAATCCAGAGGCCCCACCTCTTTCTTGACCTTATAGACTAGTGTTAAACAGGCCTTTTGAACTACACAATATCATATCATTTGCTCTCCCTCCCTCAGTCTCTCTCTCTCTCTCTCTCTCTCTTTCTCTCTCTCTCTCTCTCTCTCTCTCTCTCTCTCTCTCTCTCTCGCTCTCATTCACTTACACACACACACACACACACACACACACACACACACACACACACACACACACACACACACGTACACACGCTTTCTCTCTTTCTCTCTCTCTCTCTCTCTCGCTCTCTATCTTTCTCTCTCTCTCTCTCTCTCTCTCTCTCTCTCTTTCTCTCTCTCTCTCTCTCGCTCGCTCTCTTCGCCGCCTCCCCCTATCATACCTTTTCCTACACCATCTCCTTCGTTCCTCCCATTTATTTTGTTCTCTAAACATGTCAAAGAGAGCCACATACTTGAGGTCATCCATGCCAGGCAATGTTGACCAGCGCTAGGTGGGGTTTGAAGATGCCAAGCAGTGGAACCCTCTGGGATAACCCTAAGAGGATTAAAAGCTTAATCCCCTTAAACCAGAGCGTCTTTCGTGGAATGTTTGAAACTAAAGAAGTTTCGTTCGCGCTCTCCGAGGCCAGCGAGGTGGTTCAACTATCTCTGGTTGTCATTTGGTTCTTTATCTCATGAAATGTAAGCTCACAAGAAAGGGTAACAATTGAACAAGAATAGTCTTCTGCAGGTTACTTAAGCTTAAGCCGTATAGTTAGTCGAGTTATTGTAACAAATCGATCTATAGATATTTAAAGTTATTAAATACTTTAAATGGTATCTAGCAAGTAGCTCTTGAAGTAAAGGAGACTTAAACATGTTGTAATTGACACATGTTTTGAATCCCAGATCATATTTTCTGGTTTCAGTGAACGAGGGCAAGGTGTAACACAAGCTCAGTTAAATATTGCTAACCACATTCTTTTGCTCGCAAAGATGTGTGTTAGCAAGATACGCTACAACAAAGCGACAAATATACGAATATTGTTTGAATCGAAGCTGGAGCTAAGAGAAAGTAGGTAATCGTTAGGTTCATCGATAGCGCCTGCGGTGGTAAGATAAAATAATTAATACCCTGTTTCCAGCCCTTCAAATCTGAATGAAACGGACGGGGAAAGTGTGTGTGTGGGGGGGGGGGGGGGGGT
>NW_004797608.1:423391-425891 GCF_000002075.1 Aplysia californica
GGGGGGGGGGGGGGGGTGTTGTTGTTTGTTTGTACTTTAGAAACAAAGGTATCTACATTGTAGTTTGTTGGAATTACATTGCAGGGTAACATTGTTCAAAACCCCATAAGACACAGTTAACGGACTCCTTATGTTTGGGAGAAAAGATGGCAAGTCTCTATAGTATACCATTCCCTCAGCATCCTACTCATCATAATAATAATTTTCAACTCTTCATGGACCATCTCTCTCTCCCCTCCTCTCCTTATCCTCGTCTTACTTTCACTCACCCTCTCTACCTCCCTCCCATTCTCCTCTTCCTCTCTTTTTCTCTCTCTCTTTCGTTCTTTCTCTCTCTCTCTCTCTCTCTCTCTCTCTCTCTCTCTCTCACACACACACACACACACACACACACACACACACACACTCGTCCACTATCGGCTGTAACTTATCCAAACCAAAGCATATCTATCCAGATTTAGCTGGTAGCATATACACAGTCAATGATTTGTTAAATTTAAGAATCATTTTCAAACGTCATTATGGAAATTACACAAACTTTTGACGAGAACGTGGAGATGCAGGCACAAGGTCCTTCATTGGGGAGTTTGAGGCTGCTCCCCCTTAGGTGAGGGGATACAATATTTTGTGTAAATTGTTCCCTCTCGACTTCATGTTTAAATAAGTATTAAGTCTATAACTGGTTGTCAACTTGCTACCCACAAACCCCCTTAACCTGCTACCCACAACCCCCTCTCGAAATCCCCAACATAATATTTGCCACTGTACGTAATATCTACCTACATGTATTAAGGTCCCCTCTTCCCTTATCTTGGCCCGCTAGAAAAGGCTAATACTAATACTAACAAGGTCACTTAGGCAGAGAATGTGCCCACCATTTCGGAACTTCACGGTGACATTAAAGATAGTTCCAGAAGCGAACAGGAAAGCGGGTGCCCACCAGGCGCGGTTCGTCCACAGAGCACGGTCGTGCAGTGCCGCCCAAAAGTTTTTCTTTTTCTTTAACGTAGCGCCATCAAAAATAAAATAAAAGACGCCAAAAACAAATACTAGATTTCGTCAAATATTATACCAAAACAAGGTCCCTGCTGGCGCCGTAACTGTCTTTTGCGTCGTAAAACAAAGCCCACGCGCTATAACTAAACGTAATAGGAGATTCAACACTGATAACCTGACCTATAAAGCACTGTTTGGGACAACCCAAGCGATGACCACACTTGTAGCGAGTTTGACGGTACCGTACATTAATATTAATAAGTCGGCACATCTCAAAAGTGTCTCTTGCCGAATAGTGCCGAAACATAGCCCACAGCAGGCAGTCTAAAAATAAACGCCATAGACTGTACACTATTCTATGCCAAAATTATGAGAGCCCCGGAGCAATCCAGCAGAGTGCTCAAGTGAATTCTGATTGCTTCATTGTCTTGCCACTAGGCTATTTTAAGTGACTCTGTGGCCGTGAACCTGAGAGAGGTGAACGTGACATACTCAAGTCACCGTCCTATGAGTTGTGTCTTTGAATGGTTTTGTTGTGGAGTGGTGAAAGTTATTACCGGGTACTTGAGTGTTCAGTTCTAATGCAGGGTGAACGAAATTGATGTTTAGCTAACAAATATATTTAGCTCTCGAAGTGACAAGTAAAAGGAATGAAAATAAAAACACGAGGTCCTCCCTCACCAACCCAAAGATCCTTATATTAGACACCATTCCATTTACTATGCCTTTGGCTATCTTCAGCTTGTTAGAGCTTAACCAATTGTGCACGCCCACTTTTTAGCCCCGCGAGCCACCCCTGGTGCCCACATCCTTCGTCACTCATCAGAGCAGAGATCGATAGGGTTAACGCTAACACTTTTTTTTTTAAAACGAGCAACTAACAGAAGCAGGTCTTCTTAATAATTATATTATATACATAAAAACCACCCACATCATCACTTATCACTACCACAACCGTCATTTTTAAAATTATCATTGCTCTCAGATCCCTCACAAACATCTATAATTATCTTGAACATCTATACGTAACTGCTATAATATGCTATAACAATTATGTACTTTATACATTATTGGGCACGGTCATACGCACATTTTTCTACTTATCAGATGGCGTCAGTATCATAGAAATGGGCAAGGGACCAAAAAAAAAGGAAAAGAAAAACCCCCAAAGAATCCCAGATCTGGTATAATTAATAAAGATGAAATATAAAAACAATAAAGAGGTGACATGTGTTGGAAAAAGGAAGCATGCTCTTTAATCTGGATTTATAACAAACTTTTTTCTTTTGCAGGTAGTGTGTGAAGTGGACAAAAGTGTGTAGCCCAGACCTATATTATGCCTATATATTCTTTTCATAAAGAAAGAATAAACCAAAGTAGAGAGAAAGTGAGAAAAAAATGAAATATCAAAATGAAAACACACACGAACGCACGCACGCACACGCACACAAACAACACGCACACACACACACACACACACACACACACACACACACACACACAC
>NW_004797608.1:428391-430268 GCF_000002075.1 Aplysia californica
GCGAGCGCCGTAAAACCCTCTACTGAACCCCCCCCCCCCCCCCCCCACACAAAAAACCATGTCGTGCGTACCAGGGTTCCGATGTTGCATGTCAGATTGAATGGCGAAGCTTTTTGTTGTAGTTGTTGCTGTTTTTTTTATATTTGTTTGTTGGTTGGTTTGTTGTTGATGTTGTTGTTTGTTTGTTTGTTTGTTTTTGTTTTGTTTGGGGGAGGGGGTTGGTAATGTGGTGGGTTTATTGTTTATCTAAATTAGTGGATTGATGTTTGATTGGAAAATACATGTAGTACAAAAATCGCAGACTTGTCGGAGGTTTGACAAATGAGCACAAGCGTCAATGCATTTTGATTGATAGATATGGGAATTTCTAAATTTCACTGATAGAGGCATCAAGAGTAGATTGCAGGAGATACGGGTCTACTAACGCTATACAGACAGATGTATATCTAAAGTTAGCTAGCTTTAAAGACAGGCAGACAGGTAGACAGACAGATGGACAGGCAGGAAGACAGCAATGATAGATAGATAGATAGATAGATAGATAGATAGATAGATAGATAGATAGATAGATTGATAGATATTAATGGTTGGACCTATGGATTAGAAGATGGATGGATGAAATGTATACTGGAATAGCAGAGTTAAACACGTCTGATAATATGGACTACTGTTAATACCTGGAAACTCCAAGAGGTGTTGGTAGAGAAATCAAATACTACAATCTGCTTGTCAAAAGTGTCTGTAATATAAGCATATCGTACTCGATTCCCTGCCTCGGGGTCGACATAATCTAGAGTGATATCGTTCAGAAAGTTACTGGTTGCTGACACGACAGAATCGGGAAAGACGTAGCTAAGAATGGCGTCATTTGATCGCCTGGTGTCGAAAACGACCAACTTTGGCGGGCAGCTGTTGTCAGCGTTTGATGTCGTAACGCCAACCCTGCCAACATCGATGACGTAGAGGTATCCTGTGTTCGGATCCATAGCCATGCTCATCGGGAACTGGAGAGCGCTGCAGTCGCCTTGTTTCTGCCACTCCCAGTTCGGGTAGGGGCGGAGAAAGGACTCGTTGGATGTCTCATTCTTGTGGACTGTGTTTAGACCTGCGGGGACTCCTTTTACGGAGCGCATCTTTGGGACTGTGACAAATATCCTTGACCTGATTTCACTAGCAGAGTAAAAATCACGAATGGTGTCGACCTGTGGAAGATATTAGGGTAGCTATTGAAGCCACGTTAAATTCGTGTTATTCCAACAATTACTTTTCTTTGTTTATATTACGATGTACTGAAAACCACAAGTTGCTCAACCCTCACTTCAAAGACAACACTCCTCCTTAAAAAAATCATGATTTGCACTCTCAAATTGGAGCAGTCAGTGCACTCTAGATACCATACATGACGCAACTCTGATGAAACAGACAACCCAACATACCAACATGGCAATTTAGTCTGAAGTAGGAGATAATTTTTCCACCAATATTTGACCTATGTCCAACGGCATAATGAATCTTGTTTCATGCCTTTACACAAGCGAAGACAGTTGGAAAGATAGAAGCCCCTTCACAACTCTAGACCCTTTTTATATTTATATTCCGTAAGAGAGGTAAGGTCCATCGTGTTTTTTATAATCACGTTTCATTTTTATTTTTAAAAAATCATTTATAAAGGAAAATAACTCTTCTGAAAATCTTTATGAAAGTATATATTTTAAAGAGTAGTATCCCTTTAATATTATTTCGGATAGTGAAATGGGCATAAACCGGTATCTTAAAACGCACTTAATATTATAGTTTTTTTTAATGCTTATTTTCATTTCCTTTTCGAAACGCATTTAATTAAGTAACTAATATCTCTCTCTCTCTCTCTCTCTCTA
>NW_004797608.1:432854-479131 GCF_000002075.1 Aplysia californica
ATAATTAATTATATAGAGTACATACAAGGCTTTCAAACCCAAATAATTGAATGTATGCAAGCAGTCCTTACTTATTGAGAGTTAGTAAGAGTGGGTCGATACTTTACTTTACGGCACCACAATCTAAAACTTGAGTGATTTCCACTCCTTTTCTCTCATTTTTCCAGAGTATTCCATTCAAGGGTGAAAAATATTCAGTTTTCTGATTCATTTTTTGGTGACGCAATCATGGAAATATTAAATTAGAGTGAAACCAGGCTTTCTGAAGGACCAGCTTTCGAAACCTAAAAGCTCAAAAAATGTCCAATGCTGTCTGTGAAATGATCACAAATTATTTGTATTTTATAGCGCACAAATCTTAGCAAAATGACGCATTTTTTTTCTTAAAATGATAAATGATGACAATTAAATCATTTGCGTGTTAGCCAGTGATGAAAACAGTCTTAGCTAAATGCCAAAGTAGTAAAAAATCACAAAAACAAAAAAAAAAGGTTGGTGAAATACAATTAAAAACTAACGTCATTATATTCAACGCTTCATGGTGCACTTACCCTTTAAATAATGTAACGCTTTTATCTTGAATAGTTTTTGAGTCTTTAACCCTTATTTTCATAAAATATGCCTTTGAGGAGTTCAAAGACCCCCCCCCCCCCACACACAAACACTTTTCCACAAAAAAGAAAGAAAAAAAACAAAAGAGAATGAAAACGGGTGTTATCACAATCTTGAAATCGTGAGGGTATCAATTGTAGAAGCTTGTGTACTCATAACTTCATTTCTGTTTAACTAGCGGTTCATCGTTATTGTTAGTTGAATGACGAGTCGAACATTAGTAATTAACCTACAGCTGAACAGAAATGCAGTTATGACTCCACAAGCTTTTAGAATTGATACCATCAAGTATTCCAGACTTAGATAACACACGTTTTTCCATTGGGGCTTTTATTTGAGAAAACGAGCAAAAACACCGAGAAACTGCTTTTACCAACTCTACTGGCTCAAATAAAGAACATTTTTAACGAGATTTCTCTTAGAAATGGAACGTTGATGGAAAGCACATATTATTATTATACTTGAAGTGAAGAAATAAACAAGAACAAGTTCTTACTTATGGATAGCCGAGACGAATAGACTCTTTGCTGGAATGAGAACGAGTGCAGCACTACTGGTAGTGGAGAGAAAGGTCCGCACTTTTATACATGAAGAGTGTTAGAAAGTAGGCATACATTATTGTCATGTGAAATATTTGAGGTCACACACATGGCCTTCATTATCTTCTTCCCAGTTGTTCGAGGTTTGTAAGTTTTGTCAAAACAAGTACAATCAGAGCTAAACTTTCCGTCTCAGCCAACGAAAAAAGACAGACAAAAAAGAACAACCCAAAAAAACAACCCACCAACGCTATGATTCAGCGATTCCCTAAAAGTCATAGATCTACGAATTGTATCTTTGTTAAAAGGGTTATGTGTTTTTACACCCCTCACGGCGTACAAACAGCGCTCTTTTAGTTGGATCGGCGATGGAGTGACCGGGTCACGGCGGGCCGGTCACCCAGAGGTCACTAACCCGCCCTCCCGCTACTTGCGTCGGTAGCCGGTGAAATGAATTTTTCAAGACATGTTTTATCGTCTTACACAAACAAAAAATATCATACGTGAACGCAAGTTTGTTCTTTAGAGAAAGCAACTAAACCTCTTTATTGGTACGAAATAGCAATACGTGCTGCTCACGTTTTTGAGTTAGATGCTCTTAAAATGTATGTCTATTTATAGTTAGTCAAAACAACACACACATATTGAATGGCTAATAACTTATAAGCCTAACGATAAATATTTACAAAACTGCCACGTAAGACAGGAAAATGTGTTTAGAAATTGACTCACTCAAAATTTTGTTTCCAGCACGAACATGGAACTTGTCATGAGCATGATAGCCAAAACGCTTCCCTGCATTCATGACTTTTTGTATCCAATGGATTGTGTATCCTCCTGAATAATGATATACTGACGTATCTTCAATATACAGCACCAATTTCTTTTCACAAAATGAACATGTACAGAATAAAACTATAAATTTATACAATTTTTCTTTCTAAACATATCCAGCAGCACGCAATGAGGGAGCTATTTACAGGAGATGCGACACAAAAAATAAAACGCATTATGTCTATCTGGTTTGAGATCCTTCGTGCTCTGGTTTCCAGTTTTGAGATCGCTTGGTGGCTGCTTTCTGTGTCCTGTGCTCCTAAAAGCCCGAGAGCAAACATGTGTTGTTGTATGTGTGGAATACAGTGTTGCTATGATATGTGTTGCTTTGGGATAACTTTGTGGGTAAATAGCGCCTGAATGCGGACATGTAATTGTCCATTGCTACGAAGATTTGTGGAAGTGAAAATTGTTTGACTGGTTTGAGATGTGATATTGCAGTGTGAACATGGCTAAATCTTTCATTGAGAAGATTGAATATTGCTTCCAGTCCACTTGCTTCCTCAATGTTTGCAGTTTCGCGGGAGTATTTTCTTGTTTCTGTACAAATTGTGTTTGTTAGTTCCTTGCATACATGGGGATGGAGGGAGGTATGCTTGGTGTGTTTTACGATGTTAGCTAGAAATGGATCTTTGTATGCAGCCACCTACGCGGTACCGACAAAACGGAGCTGGAATTCACATTTATGCTATTGTCAAACGCACACCACATGTTCCTACTAGTGTCAACAGCTTTTTTGCGGCATGAATTGACGTGACGTAACACCACATCTCCGTTTGATATTTGAAATCGCGGTAAAACACTTGACACAAATGTTAGCGGAATACGACTGTTCATTTTCGTCCCTCACATCAATCCCATAAACCAAGAGAATATCTCCTGCCATTGTCTTACATAGCCGGGGCTTTCTGTACATAGCCGGGGCTTTCTGTACTTTTTTTTGTTTGACAGTTAAATTTAAACGCCAACACACACGACAAAGTTCATTCAGAGACTCTATGCCTCTCATATGTGTGACTGACCCATTGCAGTTTAACGATTTTTACTTAGGAACACAATTCACTAACTGATTGCCAGTCACTGCAAAGTGCTGGAAAAACAAAATTCACATCATTAGAAAATATGATTTGATGGCTATCACACCGCGCAAACAGAAATAAAGACCATCGTTCCATTCTCGAATGATTTGTAATTAAATTTGAAGAGATAACATTATTAACGGCGCTTCCGATCACTTAACACTCACAATTTAAAACTGTTATTATTCCCAAACGAATCAATGAAAACTTTCACAAGATATCAAGAAGACGTAGACGAAGCAGAATTGGTGAAGAAATTGATTCTAGGGGTAGAGTGAGCATCATTTTACGGCTCATGAAATTAGGGGAAGAAACGCGTTCTGATAAGGACAAGATAGGACAGCGCTGTGCATGAGTTGACCCCGGTCAATCCCCGACTTGACGACCCGATAATTTTTGGCCTACCGCGGGGGGCCCTGACTAACTAAAAGATCGCTGAGACGGAATTTCGGACGCCGTGCCCTGTCGACACTGTTAAATCATTTAGGAGGCGGGCTTCTGACCCTGCCTGTCAGGACCGGCCCTGACTGAGAGGGATACATGTACATTGTACAACATCCCCGCAGAAAGACCGAGATGCTCGATACAATTTTTCTCCCCACTAAGGAACCGAACTCGGGTCTCCTGCATTCGACAGGGAAGCGCCGGTTATTATCCGGCTGGCATGTCATGTACATAGTAATTGTAACGGCTGCTTTCTTCACTATTGTACACAAAAGAATAGAATTCATAATCACACGGAGAAGCTCATTTTATCAAGTGCATAACATTGAATAAAATTGCGTCTCTGTCCGTCCCTCAGACCGGATTAGCCTTGGCGTGGAAGGTTCGAAATAGTGTTCTTGTCATCATAAATTAACTATGGTGTGTCGATCGAGGGTGGAGTAGAATATTTACAGTAACTATGAGTGTATGAGCGTATCCATATCGCCGAAAAGCGCGTCTCATTCAACATCCCAGACCGAACATTACTGTGCTCTAACTACACATTCTCTCTCTCACACACACACACACACACACACACACACACACACACACACACACACACACACACACACACTTTACCCTGTAAACTTGACGAATATATAAACGAAAATTTAGTGAAGGGAGAGACAGCGTTTTTAATGACCCATGTTCTAGCTACCCTGTGAACGAGAAAACCATCATTGCATCCAGTCGCAGTACCAATTGCGCAAGATCCTAATACCTCTATACCAGACATTAGTACATGTGTGCCTTATATGTCTAGACTTCCGTTTGGGTCGGTGCAAAATATTATTCTTGGAGAACTCCATAATATGAAAAAAAGAAATGTGCCCTATAAATTTACTGAGGGCAAAAAAAATGGAAAAGGCAAGATGTTCCATAGCATTGCTCAGCATGTTTGAACCCTGTCAGCCACAGCAACTTACAGCCATGGGTTGTCATAGGAGGCAAAACATGGTCCCTCTTTTGAGAATTCCATCAAAACGGCTGAATCGCATGTGGATAGAGGAGAAAGAAGGCAGGCTTCTTGTTTTGCACCCAAGATGTCAAAACAGAAAGACTTTTTGCTGGTTTTTTTTTTCAATTACGCTGGTCCCAATGCCGACTTCATACTCTAAGACAGTACTGAGTGGCCCCCTTATGGTTGATATCATGTCTTCACGACAAATTTGACTTTGCTGAAAACAGACTATACAGAAGGATAACTGAACTTTAAAAATGTTCAAGATGTCTCTGTTGTTTCAAAATTTATGAGTGATGTGAGAAAATTAACATTTTCTAATCCATTAAACTTTTCCAGAAGAAATAAGCCCCACAAGCAAATGTAAACAGATCGCCAAACAGTAGAAAAATACAAGGTATAGTATTAATTCTCAGAAGAATGATTCAAATATTTTTATTAATAATATATACATACATGCATAATATCATCATATACACATAACATGAACAGGAAAATAAATGATGAAGAGTACATAAAATATAATTGGAACATTTCAATATGTAATAACAATTTTCTTTTGAACATCCAAAGGCACTGAACACACTGAACAGAGCTAAGGCAATCGGGAAGACATAGCCCACACCTGTTCCGAGAACGTTTTACACTCAAAATACCCATAACATAAACTGGGTCATCCTCACTTTATGAGTAAAACATAGCATAGCAACACTGAATCCTCTATATGAAGCAAGTATCACGCAAATTTAAGTACTCAGGATCACAAGAAAAAGATCAGATATAAACCATGTGATGTCTAAGAACTGAAAATTAAGTGCATTTTTTCCCCTCAAAACTGTGTACATTGCAATGTTCAGAACGTCCACATTTCCCCAGGAAGGGGTCGGAGCGGGGGTGTTAACACTTACATAATCAGTTTCTATAAGAAGTGTGGTCTTTTGGAATGATAATGACCTTTTAAAGTCACATGGGGCAGTGCAACGATAAGGATATATTCAAATAAAGATGGATTAGCATGTCTCAAATTTTCCACAACTTTGACTGTTAGTGTTGGGCATGTATGGTCAAACAGGAACACAGACTGCTTTATTAAAAAAAACAACCAACTCTTCAGAAACGGGAATGTCTTAAAACACACGGTCCCTACTTTTGATGAATACTTCATCACATGTCTACAGGTTGAGTTACACAAACAACCAACCCTCAACACCTCAAAATAATCTATACCAGTACGGAAAAAAAAAAAAAAAAAAAATTTGTTCAGTGTCTGAGAACAGTAAGGAATGTGACTGAAAAAATGTGATAATTTCAGTTTTTATTTTTTTTTAATAGAAGAGGGTTTTACGGCGCTCGCAACTGCATAAGGTCATATGAGCGCCAAGGGGTGGGTGTCAACAGAGAAGTCTTTACAGGGAATCAGACTTACTCTGCTCACCTCTCTAGCTTCAACAGCACAAGGTCTGCTTCTACCATCAAGGCACCCCGGAAATAGCAGGTCTCTAGAGTGACAAACATACAAAAGAAGTAGAGGAAAATGACAATAGTAAGGATTAGGAAAGAAAAAGCAGCAGTTCCCTGTTGCAGATCAGGCACCGTTATGAGCGTGACATGATGAATCAGCCCATTTTTACAATTCTACTGTGCTTGAACAAGAAATGTCCCCCCTTTGGGAAAGGCCTAAAGACACTACAGTCAGTGGCAATTTCAGTTTGAGGAAAAAGAAGCACATGATCATGATAATAGTCTTTTGGTTCTTGGAAAGAGCACACCATTAATAGAAACGACAGAATGTAAAAAAAGAAGCACAAACCACAGTACCAGCAGTACCGTCCAACAACTCGCAACAGAAAGAAAAAAAGCTGCAAAAAAACAAAAAGCCCATACTCACGTAGCCATTAACACATTTTTAAATGGAGGATGTGGGATGATGTATGAAAACAATATTACACAATATAAAAGAAAAGTAGAGACAAGCATATTAAACTGGAGGCCAATAAATACTCATGAAAATTAATATGTTACAAGAACCAAGACCACTTTTTAAATCTATTGCATGATTTTCTCTTTTTTAGTAGAGGTTTTACGGCGCTCGCAACTGCATAAGGTCATATGAGCGCTAAGGGGTGGATGTCAACAGAGAAGTCTTTACAGGGAATCAGACTTGATCTGCTCGCCTCTCTAGCTTCAACAGCACAAAGTCTGCTTCGACTGTCAAGGCACCCCCGAAATAGCAGGTCACAAGAGTGTGACAAACAAACAAAAGAAGTACAGGAAAACGACGATAGTAAGGATTTGGAAAGAAAAAGCAGCAGTTCCCTGTTGTAGTTCAGGCACAGTTATGAGCATGACATTGTTGGATCAGCCAATTTACAATTCTACAGTGCATTAGAACGAGAAATGTCCCTCCTTTGGGAATGGCCTAAAGACACTTCCATCAGTGGCACTGGGGGGGGATTTTCTCTACTAACACATGTGACCAAACAGTCTCGTTACTCTTTGCTTTCTTCAGGAGAAAAAAGTAGCAAAGAAAAAAAAACACAAACAAAACTGCCTACAGATTACACATAAGCATTTCAGAGGGATGCAGTGTTGTAATTTGCTTCATCATTCATGCTGACTTCATGTGTTTAGTACCCCCAAGAAATAACACTGTGAGGATATCTGAGACGTGGGGTTTCTGTATCTTATATTCTACATGCATCATCTTCAATAGGATAGGAGCAGACAAGAGTGTGGAAAACCTTGAAAAACTCCCCAAACACCTTAGGACAAGGACACCCCTGCTGGGAACGTGAATCAAGGTCAAAATCCTCGATTAAGTCCAGTATAGTAGTACATGTACCACAAGAGCTTAAGGCATGCCCTCCGACACAGTGTTACTAGTTTCTGCTCTAGCAAAAACAAAAAAAACACTATCAATTTATTTCAAAATGCGTTCTAACTGTGCCACATAGAGAAATGTGACCCAGAACCCTAGCCCTTACAAAAAAACCCACCATACTCTCTCTTAAAAGATCTTTAAATCTGCAAGTAATAAGTAATGAATAGCAATTCCTTTTTTCCTCTCTTGGGAATATTTCCACATGGGATCACATTCTTATCATACATTCCAATAGAGACATGAGACTGAGCCACAGTGAAGCATTCTAGTTCTAGATTTTCAGAGCTCATATTTGAATAAAACTATTTCTCGAAAACACTTAACAGGAGGAAACAAATAATTTCCAGACATTCGTTGAAAGTAAAAACACTGTGCCACAGTGCACGAAAAAACCAACAGAAACCAATTTTTCTATAAAAATGTATTCAATAATTGAAGTATAACACTGGCAGAGACAAACTTTTACTTTACTTATTTTTTACCATAGATCATCGCATATATAAGACACAGCTTTTTAGCTAAAAGCCAGGGCTTCATAGCCGCCTGCCTCTTATCCATAACATATGTGAGGCAGCGTGGTGGAATCAGGCTCTCGTCAAAATAATCAAAGTGAAGAAACTTGCATTTTTCCGCAGGTTTGTGAATTTTTATCAATTTTTTTTTTTTGGCTCAACACCTTTCATGCCCACTAAAGAACTATTTTCTGTGTGGATTTTTCTGAAAAACGTTGGCAAAAGGCACAAAAAATGTAAATTTTCAGCTACTACCGACTCTTAAACTAGGGATATAACTAATCTTTGGAGGCCATTTTCTCACAAATTTTACCTCTGAAAACAAGTGACCCCCACCTCCTTCGTTTACAAATATCTTGACTTGTATTCAAGATAAATGGATATTTTTTTCATCCAAATAAAGAAAAGTGAACAAGCTTTAAGATGATACCAATAACTCTAAAAGCCCAAAAATTGACGAGAGCCTGATTCCACCACGCTGCCTCAAATATGAAATTAGATCCCAAAAACCCAATGGCTGATCCAAGTTGCGCTGTAAGGTCTAAACCTGAGACAGCTGGCGAAAAACAGGTCAGTAAAAAAACAGATTGCTTTTGCTTAGAAGTTATAATTTGAAGGGTGGTTATTAATGTTGTTCACTTTCATCTATCCTCTTTCAAAACGAGATATAAACAAATTGCTATGATTCATCTTCTCAGGTCTTTGTAATTTGGGTCTAAAAGTTGGATGACCAACAGAATCTAAAAGCCAGCTCATGACAGTTACTGCTTCTGAGATGTTTTCTTTGATGTGAGCCTACAGCGGGGTAAAAAATAATACAGGACTTACAGCCTTCACCTCAAACATAAAAAATTTGACCAATTTTCATCAACACCAAACTTTAAAATACACCTATGAAATGCGGTCAAACAGCTGGGAGAGTACTTTTTTTAGACTCACATGGAGATGTTATTGGGGGGGGGGAGGGCGGTTTACAGGTTTACACGGAAATGTGGGGGCAGGTGGTGTCACTGTCTCAAAATGAGCAATAAGAGGGCTAGGTTACAGTAAATAATTTATTTGAGTGATCCTGTGTATGCAAACAAAGGGAAGTTTTTTTCATAGGGCCCCAAAAAACAAAATAACTTGTTTATTACTGGATCAACATTTTTTGAAAAAAATACTTTAGTTTGGTCACAGGAGGGCCATGCAAAGTTACCTGTACATTGGAAAAAGTTAATAACTGAGCTAGAAATTGTTAAAACCAGTTTCCTCTTTTTTTGAGTAAAGAGAAGTACGTTGACACAATAATGGTCATTTACTGCTGGGAAAAAATAAGACAGAAAGACAGAAACAACAGTGGTGTCCTCCAAACACCCATTTTTTTTTTTTACACAGACTGAAGAGAATGAAAAAGCCACATCAAAAGTGATGGTGCTTTCCATGAAAAAGTTGGCGTGCCTTATCCGAGGAACATATAATTTATGCAAAAATTTTGGCTCTCGAGTCTCGCTGCATCTTATCTGCGCACGTGCGATGACATACGGTACACTGCTGGGGTTGGACTATGATGTAGATGACCCCGGATGAAATCAGAAGTGGGACACCCTTGAACTTATGTGGTCTGGTGATTTTACATGGCTCTCTGCCCACATAGCATGGGCCTTTCAGAGATCAACGTTACATCAGAGGTCCTAAGTCTTTAATAACTGTACAGTGTTGAGAAAAGGCATTACACCCACACAATATAGATAATGCTAAGCTACTTATTTTTTTCAACTTTCTTTAGAACCTGAAATAGACAGGAAGGAAGGAGAAGCTGTTTATGATCTGGCTCAAGCACATACAAGCAAAACTATACAAAAGTAACAATAAAAATTTGGTAAGGCACAGAGCATATCAGTGTTATGTACTAGAGGAAAACATTCGAAATCTATCCACTCGATGCTATTATTACTATTATGCTTCCTTTCCAACATCAAAATGTACAAATTGACCAGGATCTCTTAAAAATAAAACGACTAAGAGATATAACCCCCCCCCCCCCTAAAAAACCCCAACCCAAACCAAAAACAAATGGGAAGCCACAAAGGCAAGTACATGAAACAGTGGGTTATTGATATTTCCAAGGAAGGAAAAGATTGCAAAGCATGAAGTACTAAATTTTAAAAAGAAAACATGACATTTTCCTTTACAAAAATCTGAACAAAAGGCAAGACAAAGCACATATCCGCAAAGAAGCAGATTGTGAGACTTGATGACAAAATGAATTACTTCTCAAATTTTAGCCCTATGGCCATAGGTAGGTTAAATTTATAGATAAAAAAATTTGTTGGTGCTAAGGGTTCTCAACTGCATAAAGTCATATGAGCATGTGTGGCATATTAAGCATTTTAAGTTTGATAGGAATTAATTATATATTTTGCAACAGGCACCCAAGGCTAGATATTAGATCTTACCTACCCTAAGATCAAGGGTGTGGCGGAAAGACAGCAGTAAGGAGAAGGAACCAAGGAGTAGCAGTACAAAGGCAGCAGAAACAGTCGAGAGCCCAGAGGAGAGGCAAAAGAGGGGAGGGGAAAGGGGGGCAGAAAGTGGAGACGAAAGCAGACGACAGATCATGGTTAGAGAGCTGGAAAGAAGGTGAAAGAAGAACATTTTTAAAAGAAGAAAATTTTCCGACGCTTTTGGTTGATACCTCCATTCACTGATTGCAAGAAGTAAATCATTTTGCCAGAACACTTCACAAATATCCTTTTTGAAGAGGAATGATATTAACTCACAAATCCCTTTGAATAGAACTTGTTAAGTGCATTTGAGCAATAATTGATATTTTAAAGACAGATCAATAAGGCTGACTTAGTCCATTGCTGTTAGTTCTGAACGAGTATCTCTCATCTTTCCTGAAATTTTTGGCATTTTTACTTTTTAATTTGGTAAGCGTTAGTTTTAGTAAGAGTGTTACAGCACTTGCAACACAATAAGGTCATGTAAGTGTTGAAGAATAGATGTGGTACAAGAGAGTAACATACCCAAAAAAGGAGGAGAGAGATAAGGATGATAGATGTTTGATAGGAAACAAGGAGCAAACCACATCGGAGCACCTGTCAACCACCCACAGATTGGTAAGTGTTTTATAGCATATGTAGCACAAATACGAAACATAAGTAGCACAGATTAGAAATGTTACTAGATAGCAATATACAAAGAAAAGAAGGAGAAGAGATAAGGACGATAGATGTCTGGTAGGAAAGATGGAGCAAACTATACTAGAGCACCTGCCAACTAACCACTGGAGTTTTCGTCTCAACCCAATGTCCTTTAATATAAAGGACCTTCCTTTGTAAACACTTTAACTGTCTAGAAGAGTAGGAAATAATTCTAAAGACCAAAGCACTTGTTCATTTAAGAACATGCTACAACTATTGAGCAGTCTACCTCTTTACATTATGGATGCTAGGGGAAAACTTTTAGAACACAGAAAAAGGAACCATTTTTTCATAGATTGTCATGCTTTACATCATGCCACTTTATGTCATCAATACAATCATGAATTGGATAAGAAAATTCAAGACAAATTGAAGATAAATAATAAAAGAAAGCCATTTTTTTGGGGGGGGGCTTGAACGAATCACATAAACAGGACAGTGTTCTTGTTTAATGGTTCAAGAAAAAACTCATAACTGTTACTACAGCAGTTCAATAAGAACATGTATTTGGGAACACAGAAACACCAAGAAAGCATAGAACAGTGCCCCTTTTAAAAAAGGTAATAACTAAATATTCAATTGGCACATTCATGGAAAGCACAATGCTCATAAATCACACAAAATAAATGAATGGAATGCAACTGTCAAATTTCTTGATCCATTTTAACATAAATTGCTCAAATTCAAATGTACCATGAAAAGTCAAGATCAAAATACCAGCAGTAAGTATATACATGACAAATCATGCCAAAGTATGAGTGTACCTAGCACACTGACGGCTAAGACCGAAAACTGGAAAAGTTATTAACTTCGAGAGATTATGTATAAAGACTTATGCATCTCGCATAAAGATTGACCTTAAAGTGAAACTGAAACTTTTGACCTATTGAAAAAAATGTAGCAGTTTTAAATAGAGTACACACTGAGTTTGTATGACAGGACAGTGACAATATTTCATCAAATCAAGCCAGCACCTTTGGACACTCTTTCCATTTGAAGATGTAGTTAATGTTTACAAGACAAAATATACAACATGTCAAAAATGGAGCACTTAATGTCCTGTCAAGAAGAAAGGACAACACACTACAAAGGACAGTATGCATATCATTCAAAGATCAGACTCAGATCCACAACCTGATTTTATGGGATGCAAAATCAAGTACGTAGCCTTCTGCTCCACAGCTGCTTGCAATAATAAAAGTATTTTCAACAAAACAAGCGAAGACTGTCCAATGCTATAAAAGGGTACATGTTCTTTTTTTAAGCTAAACAGGAATTTTTAAACTGTATGCAGAAATTACACAGCTCGTGTTCTTGTGCTCTGAATGCATAACCTGTATTCCAATATGTAACTGAAAAGGATTATTTACAGAGAAATTCTTGGTCATCATCCACAGCAGGGCAGGTACAATCATACATACACTCATATTCCTCTTCAAATATTATGTACAGTTTCCTTCCCTTCATCCCTCCAACACATCTCTCCCACATTTGTCTTCCACAAACTTAATTACACATACATGCACACACACACACACACACACACACACACAAACATATGCATGCACATAAATAACAGATCAGTAAAGGTCTACTTCAGCTCCCTTTCCCTCTGCCTCGTTCTTATGAGGAGAGTATGAGCTATTTTCTTTGTAAAATCAAACTTCAGTCATTGACAATGTAACTTTCAGCAGACTACAAGTAATCGAATTTTATATCATTGGAAAGCTTGTTTCAAGTAGTATTACAGTAGAACCTGCTTTAACGGAAACCTGTGTAAAACGGAAACCTGTCTTAATGGAATCTCACCGCTCCCCCCATTGACATATTCCTCTTTAATTACCTGTACAAAACGGAAACCTTCCCAGCGCAGAAATGGAAAGAAAAATCCGCTCCCTTCCATGGGTTTTACCTGTCTAAGAAAGAAAATGCTTTGCCCAATCAGCCCTGATTTGAAACAAAACTCGCAAGTTTGGTTCCGCGGCTCTAAACTTAATGCCATGCTGCCGGGCAAGGAAGGGGAGTAGGGCTGCAATTTGAGGGTAGATGTGAGCCCTGAGCGATGAAGATGGTCAGGGTGGTATGGGTGTGAAATCTCACGAGTGCCACTGAAAGTGCTAGAGTACAGAGCCACTACAGAAACTTTCCAAGGTAGCCAGAAGTGAGAAATTAGTTTTGACCAATGCCTGCCGCCCTGATCATACGGCCAGCCGAGAAAAGAGTTCCTCGAATTGTTATTACACGGCAGTGAGGGGTGTCATTGGTTGACTGTGCTTATGACACCGATGGGTGGGGCTAAGGGAGGAAGTGAAGGAGACGTTCATCAAACATTTCTGTTTTTAATAGGTCAGACAATGGTCCTATGAAATGCAAGCACTGGTGGTAATTGGATGAGTAAGACTGACGCATGTCATTATCAGAGAGGATAGCAGCTGAGAGGTGGGAGGTTTTAACCACTTGGGACTGCTTGCCGACCGGACAAGCGACCCTTGATCCCGCCAGCGGGACCTTTGAAACCCACCCTACCCCCTTAAATTCCCCTGTCTAAGACAGAATTTTTTTCTGGCTCCCTTGCGATTCCCTAGCTCGACTGTGCAATCGTCCAGTACCAAATTTCTACGACACTAAGCGACTAAACACAGTGTGGAATGAACAATGGAGACATTTGGCCTAAATTCCACAGTTGACGTGAACAGTAAATGGTGCTACCAACACTGATTTACTGAGCAGCTGCGGAAATGTTGATTCTTGCTGAATCTTAACTCCCAATTTTGTTGTGTTTGAAACTGAAAGCTGTCATCATGCCGGATTGAAAGAGGCAGCGGTGACATTTGCAGAAAGTTAGTTTAGTAAGAGTTTTCGTTTGTTTAATATGGGTTTTACTGCACTCGCAACTGTATAATTTAGTACGAGTTTTACGGCACTCACAACTACATAAGGTCATGTGGGCACATGAAACACAAGTCGGTTGCATTGACAACAGTTAGAGCACAGCTTGATTCTGGTCAATGTTTCAAATAAAAGGTTTAAAAATCTGTGGTAAAAAAAGACTACAGGTTTTAAAATAACATTTTTACATAAAAGGAAAATAACATGATCTACAATTTATTGTACAGGCCACAATGGCCTGTATAAAATTGAGAATTCTGTTGGGATCAAAAACGGCGAACAGATCTTGTGATTTTTTAAATTTAAAATATTTCCCTTGGGTCTCTCCAAAGTCTGGACATTCTGTTAAGATGTGTCTAATGGTGAAATCTGTAGAAAGGTTTCTCCTCTCCCTGAAGGAGGTATTTATGATGTGTCAGGGAGGTGTTACATGTAATCGAGTAAAAATGACTTTTGTCTCTTCTGGAGAGGCCCAGTTTGGGAATGATATTGTGAAGTTTATTGTTAATTTGTTTCTCCCAATATGTCACCCACAGAATGAAGGTGTAGTTCCTGACTTTGTTTTTAAAGTCAGTCTGTGAGAGAGTGTCTGTCGTTGATCCCAACAGAAAGGACAAGGATTCCTTTGTCAGGAGATGCACCTGCTCATTTCCTCGGATACCCACAAAGCTAGGTAGCCATGCGAACACGATATTTTTCCCGATTTCAGTCAGATGTTGGTGTGATGGGAAATGGGTTCGGAAAGTTGACGACTGAGCTGGAAAGCTTCTTTGCACTCATGAACCCACACATCATTGACAATTTCTTAAAAGATGTGAACAGTTATGCCCTTGCTAAGGTACAAGTCAACACATCAGCCCCCAAACATTCTCGCTTTGGAAAGTGGAAGAAGATGACCGAGAAGGAATTTTAGAAATTCATTGCTGTCCTTATCCCTATGAGTATGAACAGGAAACCAAGCTTGTGAAACTACTGGACGGGTAAAGACTTCCTGCCATTCCACACTCTGTGGTTCAACACCAAGTTTGACAGAGACAGATTTGAGGTAAGTATGAGTATACTGTGTGCGTGCGCATCAACGGTTTGACCCGGTGCGAATTTCCCATAAAAAAGTGTTTTTTCCGTCAGCTTGCACCGGAATGTTTGTTAGCTGACTTCTTCATTATGTTGACTTTTTTTCTTTGGCTTCTAGAAGTGTGTAGTAGTGAGAATATAAGCCTTGTGTAGCCATGCCTAGCAGATCAAGATCTGTGTCAACGAAGCAATCTTGGAAATCAAGATGGATGGACAGGGTAGCTATGGCCAGACGTCAGTGTAGGACAGCTGATTCTGTGAGTGAGCCTGATGACACAACTGTAAGTCGTGATAGTGATTGTGCTTATGTAAACTGTACACTTAGGGCTGTATCTGGTATACCAGAAACCCTTCTCCCTTCTGTTGAAGAACCTAACCCTTTGCCTTCAACGCCAACTACCTTCTAGAGGAAAATTTTTAGCGCCAAAGCTCTCTTTCTGGGGGAAGGTGATGATGCAGATGGAGGTATTACTATGGGTGACAATGGTGACAGCACGACAAACAGTGGAAGAACAATTGTGGACTTAAGTTTACTGTGCGAATCCTTTGCCATGTTCCCCTGCCCCAACTGTTGTGGCCTTATCACTGTATCATTGAACAACCAAAAAAGTAAAGACTTTGCCAAGCGTATTGAGTCCTTTTGTAAGAAATGAAGACATTGTGTGTCTATCCCTGCAGACCTGGGACCTTGCAAGCTCAGTCTTCTTTGCGAGGCCCTTGACATGCCCAGCTTGCACCACAACAACACATTAAGTAAGAAAGCAGCAATTGTGGAGAAGAAAGAAGAAGAAAGAAAGAAAGTGATTCTCCAGGATGCAGCTAAAGTCGTTAGATCACGTCACAACTGTATCGACGAAGAAACCGCTCTGGACGTTGCTGTATCCTTCGATGGCTCCTGGCTTACTCGGACTCGTGGCCACACCTCAAAAATAGGTATAGGCTGTGTCATCGAGGCATTGACTGTTGTCATTCTGGACTATCATGTGGTCAGCACACATTGTCAGTTTTGCGCAATAGGGGAATTTCAGAGGCTGCACAACCCGAACCGTTACGATGCATGGCTTGCTAAGCACAGAAAAGAAGGATGCAGCATCAACTTCAAAGGTGGGTATTCATATTTCTTCAGACGATGTAGTGCAAACATTAATGACCGCAAGCGTATAATGACAACTGCAAAACCTTCCCAAACACCTTGAAAGGTGCACCATAAATTATTCCAAAGATGATAAACATAATAACTACTTATATTAAACTTTGAGTTTAGAACGATCATAAAGGCAATTACATTTACCTCAGTTATTAGATAGACAAATTTTATTATAGAAAAATGTGAAAAGTACATCATGAGTGTTATTTTCAATGCATGTACATACTTTTCTATTCAAGTATTCACTGAACTGCTCTTCCTGCTTTTTTCAGGACCCTCTGGCATGATGGAGGCCAAGTCAACTGAAGTCATATGGGCAAGATCATTGGAGCTGCACAATTTCAGGTACACCACCATGGTTGGTGATGGAGACTCCAAGGCTTATGACCGTGTTCAAGTGAGTCGAACATATGGGGATGTGGGGAAGTGGGAAGAGTGCATGAACCACGTCTCCAAGCGTCTCGGTACAGCACTCCGCAATCTTGTTCAAAATTGCTCAAAGAAAGGTTAGTGCAACAGTATAGTGTTATCATTCCATTTTGTGGATATCATATTCCTCTACAAGCATGTCATTGTCAATCAATTAATGCTTGTCTCAAGGAAAAAACGTTTAAGAAAACATGTTGCTTGATAATTGTATTTCAGTGTCTGGTAGAGTAGAGATAGCCATAAAATGTTTCAGTCTCTTTTTTTTGTGTCTTTTATGTTTTTTTTACGATGGGCATGCACCTGTCAGTTTATTTAGACTTCCATTTGTACAGTATGTTATTCTTCTGTCCTCTTAGAAGTGAAGATAAAAACATGATTTTTCATAACATGTTTTTATCTAATTTTCGTTCTCATGTATTACGCTTGTTGGAAGAAGATCTGGAAGCCTGACTGCTGACAAGATTAAGACCGTAGGCATATATTATTCCAGGGCGATTCGAAACGACTCCACAGCAGAGGACATGCAGAAGGCCATCTTTGCATCCCTGTTACGTTGTTTTTTCAATGGATGATTCTCCTTAGCACCAATATTGCCCCCCCTCCACTGTCCCCCAAACAACAACTCTTGGTGCTTCTATTAAGTTGACCTGTATGAGGGACGATATCCAGGCCACCATACTGATCGCATCCACACTCCGCTGGATTATGACAGGCTGTATGAGCATGTTATGCCAATCTACAAGCGTCTGACGGCCATCGACCTGATCAAGCAATGTGAGCTCCACGCGACACAAAATGCCAACGAGAGCCTGCATTCTTCCATTTGGTCTCGTTGCTCAAAGAGCAGGTTCCACTGCAAAAACAATGTAGAGTTTGCAGTTGCAAATGCAATCTCTGACTTCAACTTCGGACCAGCACATGCTGGCCACTGGCCTCAACAACAGTCGACTCTGTGAGAAGCGCGAACTCAAGCGTCTCAGAACCGCAAGTGGGAAGGAGAAGAGAAAAAGAGAAGGAGAACTGAGGCAATACGAAGGGCTGAGCAGGAGTACCTCAAGGAACACGGAGATCTTGGGTATGGCGCTGGTCTTTACAGAGCACCATTCCAGTAGTATAAAGACCTATTTTAGAATCGCGGATATGTTACGGGTCAACGGTTCAGATAGGAAAAACCCATTCTACCTTTCTCGATAATTGTTTTCATCATATCTGTTGTGTTGCCGTTGTCCACAGGTTGCTGTAGTATAGATGGAAACATTTCTTTAAATGACATTGTACGCAAAAAAAAAATTTCACACATTTTTGTACCTTTCTTTGCCATTTTCTCCAAAAAAAAATTTTTCACGGTTGGTACCATTTTTCTGCTCGATTTCTGACTCGATTTCAATTAAACTTTCACAAAATATTTGAACAAAATAAAATCTAGCTTTTTGTACCCAAAATTATTGATAAATGCTTTGGTTCTTAACTTGTGAGCTTGAAAAGGTAGGTTGTCAAGTTTTTTCCACTATTTCGCTAGAGCCTGAATTGGAAGTGCCATAAAATAAAAACTAAACCAGATGTAAAAAATTCCTCTTACAGAAAGTTTGATCTTTGTTTTATCAGTGTGCATTCTAAGTATGAACCTAATCTGTTTATAAATAAGGTGGGAAAATGACACTACATTATGTCTCTAAAATCCAATATGGCCACCGTTTCCATGGCAACCGAATCAATAAATGTTTTTTTAACAATTGGTAACAAATCTCCATTGCCATATAATCGTCCACACCAAATATAAGCTCCTTAGGAGTGGTATTAGCTGAGATAAGCTTATTCTGTAGCATCACCCCTTAAATAGGCAGGACCTACACCAGGAAACAGATCAAGTAGTGAAACAGTTAAAATAAGTTAAAACGATCTTTAACCCATGGCCACCTCCATATTAACCCCATAGAGAGTGGAGACCTTGGATGCACATAGTAGGTCAAGTACCTTATGAAAAGAGGACTGAGGTAGACCTTTACCAAACAAACCCATATTCTCTCATACAAACCAGAAGTCCCATCAAGACTGAGAATCTATCGCCCGCAAAACAAAAATAGCATCTGTTAGCACATAGAAGGAATGCTTTAAGTCGCCTTCACACAGATAAGGCAAGCGGGTGAAGCGCTCTACTTCAAAGCCAGACTGGCGGAAGATCCGGACAAAATGCTCCACTTGTTCCTCGAAGTTGCTGCCTCGCACGTGCAGATACTCGGTTGGTTCATGTGTCCTTGACCCTGTCGATAAATGGAGTAAATAAAAATTACTACATACAGAAAAAATACATTGTTCTTGTAAGTACTAGAGTTCATTTTGAATGTGCAAGAGACCAATGAAGGAATAAAGAAAGACCAAAGAAGGCAGATAAGACAATTCAAATCAAACATCATGTTAGAACATGATGACTAAAAGTCAGCCCAGGGTAACCGTGACATAATGATTATCTGTAGTGCATGCAGACTTCTGATTTTTATTGAGGACTTGTAAAGGTTTAACTCATTTGCTACGCCGAGCCGTGGGGGGCGGCGCGGCTAAAGTGCCGTCAGTACGCTAAGCCGCCCCCGACGGCGCGAGAACCTATCTTCAATTTTAGCTTAGATTCTATTCCAATCCACATATCCATGTTAAAATAAAGGTCATCATATAATGTTGACTTTCGGGTCAAGCATTTCCACTGAAAATCGGAAATTTAGATTCAGTTTTGAAACGCGATTTCGTAGTTTATTCGACTTTGTTTTATCGCGATGCCAAAATTATAGCCCGGACACCAGTCTTAGTAATTTTACACAAAAAAATCTATCATTATTTTGCCCACCGAAGAAGTATAGGACTCTTTTTTATAATATTGATACGATTGGACTCATATTGCCAATGCGCTGTTATTGAGAAATCAATATTTTTGAGTGCTAGATCTAGGTCTAGATCTAAATAGTCAAAATATGTTTTTCTCCCCAAAATCACTACTTTTTGATGAAATTACACAAAAAGTACCACTCAAGACATGTATAGGTTTATTCCAAATGCAATTCTGAATAATTCCATATAAGATACAAGCGGATTTTTTTCTGTTTGTGATCATTTTTCAAGATTATTTAAAAAAAAATTTTTTTTCAATATCGGATGTTATGTTCAAAATGTACAAATATTATGGAATGTAGGTAAATAACTGCAAACTTTTCAATATTTTCCAGTTCTATATTCATTTATGGTTATTTTGATGTATCATTTGACTAGGTGCAAACATATTTTTTGAGTTTCACCAAAGATTATAATTTTTTTATTTTCAAATTTTATCCGCATCCAATCAAAACTGTGTTGCATAATCGTCTCTTACAGGAACCAAAGTTGAAAAATACATAAATAAACATTACAGATGTATTCTACAAACCATATTGAAAATATTGGTATATAATACGTTGATATTTATTTGAATTTGTGGCCCCAAAGACCTTTTAATTGCCCACTAGTCATCATCTCTTTCGCTCACCCGAATAAAAATTCGTCCACAAGCCGAAAATAATACGTAGCGAATGAGTTAAGAAAAAACAATTCTCTTTTCTCAAGTGCCATGTGATTGCAGTAGCAAGTTCCAAAGACTTTTTTAAGACAAAATTTTTAATTAAATTATCAAGAAATACTGTCCCTTTCATGCTCTTCAAATCACATATAAAGAGACATACTGGAGAACAGTTCATTGCTTCACAACAGTGTGACCAATGGTTGAAGGCACAACTTCAGCTCAGATCACTTAAGTAAGACAACAACAACAACAAGATTTCAATAAGTCACCAAAAAAAAAACCCAACTGTGTGCGCCAATGTGTCATAACAATAACTATACTTTTCCAAGCATACATCTGAAGCAATCAAGAAGTCGTTTCAACAAATCACTATGAAAAGTGGCTGAGACAACTTTAAAAAAAGTAAACTCAAAAACTGACACAAACTCTGACTAGACCAAAGCATACAAACCAAGTTCCCTTTGGAGCATTAGCAATCTATAGGTACTAAAGTATCAAATCCAAAATACAACTTTTTCATGTCATTTTACACACATAATCAGTCCACTTTTTTTTCAGTATAAATTGATAAGGTGTCGCATTAAAATGATATTTGAGTGACTATACGTCTATTTGAACAGCAGTAATCAGAGAGAGTTATGATAGGACAGGGGCTCACGAGACAGGGACATGAAAATGTAGAATTGTTTATAGACAGTTTGCACAACAACAACCCCCCCCCCCCAATATGATATTTCCCCACTTACAGTGTTAGACAATTTGACTGACTAGTGGGGGGCAAAGATTGTTCATAACACACTACTAGATCTCAATACACCGTGTGTAGCTGAGAACAGACAACAGTACCAGAAAGCACACAAGTTAGAATTTACCCAGAAGGAAACATTTGTGAGACTGCGCGGTGAAATCAAGCGCTTGACAAAATAATGAAATTGAAGAAACCTAAATTGTTCCACCGGTGGTGGCAATATTTAGCTCAACACCTTCTATGTCCATTTAAGAACCCATTTCTGTGTGTATTTTACTGAAAAACTTTGATTAAAGGTAGAAAGAATGTGAACTGCCAGTTTCCACGGACTCTCAGGCGATGTTAATAGCCATTTTCTCGTTAATTTTACCTCTAAAACCAGGACACCCTCACCTCCTTCAATGGCAAATATCTCGACTTGAATTCAAGATAAATGGGTATTTCTTTCATGGAAAGCAAGGAAAATGAACAAGCTTTAAGGCCCTACCAATAACTCCACATGCCCAAAAGTTGACGAGCGCCTGATTCCACTGCGTCGTGACATTTATCTTACCAAACTCCACATAAGGCTTGAATGGAATAACGACAGCGACCAGCACCCGGCCAACTCCCGGCGTCAGGGAAGCTCTCATATCAGCCAGCAGGGACAATGGTTTGTCACAACGATCCAACAAGTTGAGGCACGCAATCAAGTCATATTGCAACCCCGACTTATGCCATTCATCTACTTCAAGGACCCTAAAAACAATTTAAAACATTCTGTGAATTCAGAAACAATCTCTTCCAACAATTATCAATATTACAAGTAAGTCTCCCTTCAGTAGCTAGCCAGGTGGGATTTCCCAGAATTATCACAAAATATTTTCAACAAATTGGTGCAAATTTTTATATTTATTTTTTTATTACCATCATAAAGCAATGAGTCAAACAGAATATAAAAGTTGACCCAAGGGGCCAGCAGGATCAATTAGGTTTCTACATGGACCCATAAACCTTTAGATACCGATACACTCCTTGAGAACATTTAATATAACCAGATATAGTTGGTGTAGGTAACAAGGACTAAAGTTAATTAAAAATCCGGGAAAAGCCAACAGCACAAAAAAAAATTGAGCCTCGTACAGTCAGTTTTAATGACAAAAAGGAAAAGGTGGTTAGCGCCAGGTGAAACCTACAAAAGAAGATACCACTAGCTGAGCTGAAGATCTCGCAAAGAAATAAAATTTAGACATTGAACCCTGAAAGGCCTTATCTATCAGAGGAACAAGAGGTTTGGCCGTAAACTGACAAACTGCTGTCTGATATGATGGTACACACTTATAGCTACGTAAGTGTATTACCCTCACAAACCAGACACAGATAGCTTGATGAAGATGGCAAAGACGATGACACAACAGTACATATAAATACCACATAGACATCTCATTGTAATCTTAAGCTGTTAATCTATTATTATATGGGATTACATTGAGTCTTCTAGTGACTTGAAGTGGATTAATTTTCACTAATGGAACAGGGAGCAACTAAATTTTCAACACAAACAAGACAGACATTCAAAATAAACTTGTCCTTCATTTCTTTCCAGAAGCTAAGTTTTTGTGACAAGACGACGATAAACAACATACTTGAAGCCATGCCCTGTGAGCCGACGCACCATCATACCAGACATCTCTGTTGTATAAGTATTGCGGAAGTAGCTTGCCATTTTGAGGGTAACCATGCCATCTCCTGCACCTACAAGAACAAGCAGAAATCAGTGGCCTCAATCACACAGTGGGCAACAGTAGAAAAGCATATCATATTTCAACTGCCTCTTGTCAAAATGCTAAAGTACACATATGAAGCATGAATGAGAACTACAGAACCAATTTCGAACAAGCAGTTTCTTCTTGTTGAAGACTTGTAATAACAACCAAACACTCATCAAAGTTAAAGAACACTTATAATTAAAAAAATAAGAGATTGTTAATTAGCATTGCCACACAAATCTAAAGTACAAAACAACAAAAAATGATATACAGGCATTTGTCACTCCCAGGCAGTGGACCACTATCAGCTAAACAGTGGCTAAAATAGAAAGCAACATCATAAATGACACACTATGTAATATGTCCCAACCTTGTGTACTATTCGAGACCTGTGCCAGGAACACTAGTGCTCTCCTTCATATATACATATATATATCATACTGCAAAACCTTTCATGAGAAAACCGGTTTCCCAAATTTCTACTTTCAAAGTAAAAGAAGTAAAAGCATCTGAGTACATAAGACTGTTAAAGAACCCACGAGCATAAGATTAATCAGTCCTGATAAAATACCTCATTTAGTCATATAAGCGATCATCACAGTACACTTAATGCAAATAAGACAATAGCACCTGTTGTAACAGAACTGCTACAAAAGCTGAATACTTACCTAAATCTAATAGATTTTCCCCCTTATAGTACGCAGAAAAACCCAACAGCTTTTCAAACTGATTCTTGGAAAAGATGAACATGGAGCCACGGTTCAAAAATCTGAAAAAAGATGACAAAACCAAAAAAATGAGACATAGACTAGAATTAAAACTTATTTCAAACTTCTGAACAAAATGGGAAATATCTATGAGAAAAACCCCCCAGAAGAAAAAGCCCATCAAATCAAAGAATTTAAAAATCAAATAGTAAAAGAATCAACAGAAAAATGACATCAAATTCCTGAGAAGACTGGTAAGAACCCAGGACAACCATCAAAATCACCACACTTAATGGTGATTGTGAAAAGCAGTTGGAATACTCCTTGTTAATGATAAAGAAAAAACATGCTGTTGATGGTCACCAATATTAAATAACTATTTTGGGTGATACTAAGGTAGTTCTGAAGAGTTCCGTCCAATAATTAATATGAAAAGATGTTTCAATGCTAGCGTAACAAAGGCTAAACCCATCCCTAAACAGATCTATATTCAGTTAATATTCTTCTTCACAAAAAGTAATAATTCGACAAGCAAAAGAAAGTTTACCAGTTTTAGTAAGAGTTTTAGGGCACTTGCAACACAATAAGGTCATATAAGTGTCAAGTTTTCCAAGACAAAAATAACTGCTTGCACTCACCCATTGATGGAGGTCTGTGTCATAAAGATGTTAAGAATTGGTCGAGCCACAGAGTACAAAATCTGAGTAAAAAGCTGGTCTGACTTGTCTTGGCAGTTCTGAAGAAAGTCATCTGTTCCTTCATCCTGTTCAAACTGCAGAAACAAATTCTGCACATCCTCCGGAAGACGAGAGACGACAACACGATACCACTGTCAGGGATAAAAGCAATATGAAAATATTTGTGTGTTTTCTCACTAACCATTATTATGTTCAAATAGAGAAACTTGCCCCTTTAAATGGCATTTATCTTTTTTTTTTAATGCAGTACGCCTATCTATACAGGTGGCATAAAACAATTACTTTACATAACTAAAGCATTTCCCAATTCATCTTCTTCAGACCAGTACAAAAGACGAAAATCTTGGTGAGAAAGTAGATGTTCATGACTGACCATGTTTAAATGACCAAAAAATAAATTTTCACTTTTATTCACTATCATCAATGCCTTCCATCCCTGGCAGGGTATAGGCCACATACAAGCTCCTTCCATTTATCTCTGTCCTGGGCCATCCTTCCAAGCTCTTTCCAAATGAGCTTCATCTCTCTCATGTCCCTTTCCACACATCTCCTCCATGTTTCCCATGACCTACCCCTGCCTCGTGCTCCCTGTCGGTGCCGCGGCAGAAACAGTCTTGTAATGTTTCCGCTGGGCTTTCTGAGGGGGTGTCTCATCCATAGCCACTCTCTTAGTCTTATTTCTTCTTCTATATCCTTTTGTCCTGTCCTTTCCTACAGCTCTTCATTTCTTATTCTTTCCTGCCACTTAATTCTTAGTTCTTAGGATACTTCTTATACATCTGTTGATGAAAGTCTGGACTTTCTTGTCTTTGTTGCCTTCTAAGTTTCATAGCCGTAGAGAAGCCCAGACCTGACATTGGAATTAAAGACTAGAATCTTGGTGAGCAGTGAGCTGTTGCTTGCTTCCCAGACTTTTAATAACTGATTGAATGCTGATCTTGCCTTGGCAGTTCTTGCTTTTACACCTGCCTCAGTTACGATCGATGACACTTCCAAGGTTTGTAAAGGAGTCCACTTCTTCTAGGGGAGTGTCTTCCACTGTCACAGCAGTGCTTGAAACTTTTTCTAGCTTCACTACTCTTGACTTGCCCAGATGTATACGTAGGCCAATATTCCTTGATAGGCTGTTGAGTTCCTTGGTCTTTTCTTGTACCTGAGCATGTGTGTGAGTGAGCAGTGCAAGGTCATCGGCGAAGTCCAGGTCGTCCAGCTGCTGCCAAGGGATCCACGGTATTCCATTACATTTGCCTCTGGTGGCTTTTTTCATGACCCATTCAATTGCCAGTATGAAGAGAAAAGGTGAGAGCAAGTATCCTTGTCGCACTTCTGTCAGTACCTGGAATGGTTCTGAGAGTTGTCCTTCACGGAAGACTTGGCAGTTTGTTCCATCATAGGTGGCCTTCACAAGCTTGACGATTTTGTCAGGTATTCCATAATGACACATGAGATGACACATGAGTCTCCACAGAGTCTCCCTGTCCACGCTGTCAAAGGCCTTTTCATAATAAATGAAGTTGGCCATGAGCGGTGAGTTCCATTCAAGCGATAGCTCAACAATGATGCGCAGAGTAGCGATCTGGCCAACACAGACTACACATGATCAGTTCTGGTGGAATCCTGCCTGATTTCCTTGGAGCTTCTCATGTTGCCAGCTTGATTCTCTCCAAAATCATCCTGTAAAAGACTTTTCCAGGTACGGACTGGAGTGTTATGCCTCTGCAGTTGTTGCAATTGCTGAAGTCTTCCTTCTTTGGCAGCTTGATTGGGTGGTCTTCCTTCCAGTCTGATGGCATTTTCTCCTCTTGGCCAAACCTTTTCAAAAATGTCCACTGATATATCTGTATCTGCCTTGAGGGCTTCCGGTGGTATATTGTCGGGACCAGCAGTCTTGTGGGACTTCAGTGGTGTTATAGCTGCAGCAATTTTCTCTCTCAAAGTTGGTTCCGTAACTATTGGGAGGTCATTTCTGGCTGGAAGAATTTCTGGTTGTTGTCTGGAAGTGGTCTGTTCAAGAGTTAATCAAAGTGTTTCTCCATCAGTTAAGTTGCCCTCTGGGTTTGTCTTTCACTGGTAGAATGGGCTTGCCGAACCTACCTGCAAGAGTTTTTGTTGTCTGGTGTACAATCCGCAAGTGTCCATCTGTTGCTGCTTTCTCTGCCTTTTTGGCCAGGCCATTTAGGTAGGCATTCTTGTCCTTTTTGATGGAATTCTTTTCCTCCCGGTTTACTTCGGTGTACTCTTGTTGTGCAGTGAGTTTCTCAGTTCGGGTACGGCTGTTGTAGAATTGGGCCTTCACCTCTCTTTTTCTTTTGACTTTGTCTAGAGAGTCCTGTGAAACCCATTCATTCCTGGTGTTGACTTTGGGTCCAAGGGTGCTTTGGCAAGTTGTATTTACTGCCTCTTATCTTTTCTCAGTGTTCGTTTACTTCACATTCATCTAGATCTCGAAGGGCTTGAAATCTGTTCTTCAGTTCCAATTAGAATTCATTCTTCCTTACTGGGTCTTCAGAAGGTTTACTTCATACTTTTAACGACTTCCATTTGTGATTCGTGCATACCTTGTCAGTTTCAGTTTCATCTTTCCAAGGATCAAATGGTGGTCTGATGCCATGTCTGCTCCTCGTAAGACTCGGACATCCTCCAGTGAGCGTCTAAACTTTCCGGAGACGCAATGATGGTCAATCTGGTTTTACGTTGTTTCATCCGGGGAGACCCCAGTGACCTTATGAGTCCTTTTATGTGGGAAGATTGTTCTTCCAATAACCAAGCTGTCGAAGGCAGATGTACAGGAATCTCTCTCGGTTGTCATTTGCCTCTTCTAATCCACATCTGCCCATGATTTCCTCGCAGTGACTATAGTCCAAACTTACCTTTGCATTTAGGTCTCCCGTGACAATATTGACGTCCTTACCTGGAAGTTTGTCGATCACACTCTGCAGGCGGTTGTAGAAGTCATCTTTATTCCCCTCTTCTGCATCATTGGTTGGGGCATACACTTGTATGATGTTTATGTTTATGACCTTCTTCCTGCCATCTCTTCTTTTGAGTTCTTTCTTAGTTCCAAATGAGGACATAATGATCCTTGGATCGTGCGCTTCCCAGTCCCAGAATGTCTTTTGAGCTGTTTTAGATATGATCATACCTACTCCTTCCCTGTGCGGCCCATCATTTTCATTTCCTGAATAAACGAAAAGCTACCCTTCTTTCATTCACTTGTCTGTCCAGACTGGTTCAAGTGGGTCTCGCTGATTCCCAGTATGTGTAGTTGGTATCGGTGCATCTCTTGGAGGACCTGTGCAGTTTTTCTAGCCTCATAAAGGGTCCTAACGTTCCACGATCCAATCCGGACTTGGATGTTGGTGTAGGCTTCTGCCCAGCAGCTTCCTTTCGGCTTTCACTGCCTCGCACAATAAACTCTCCATTCAGAGATGATCCACGACCAGCTAAGCAGAGATAATGGTTTTTGCTTGTATGTGTTTCTGTAACAGGTTCTTTTTACTACAGAGGCTGTTAGCCTCGTGATTCAACCCCAGACCTGGAGGGAGGATGACTCTGTTTCAGGAGTCACTGCCTGGTTCGCCATTTAGTCGCCTAGTACGACACGCTAGCACCACGTCAGTCCTATTCTATTCTTCTCAACACCGGGACACCATGGCAGTCATTTTTATTACTCAAAGTCAAAGGTCACAACAGAATAATGAAAAAAATTACAAAATCAAGCTGCTCCAACTGCGCCAACAGCCACCACTCTAAGACAATCACCTGTACAAACACTTCCCTCCTTGTGGTTTAAAATTTTTTTTTATAATGACTGTTCAATATGTTTATTATCTAAGGCAACCACTTTTCTCCTCGACAATGGGTGGCCATCACTGACAACTTTGACTGTACATTATGCACAGCTTTAAGTAACTAAATAAATAACTATGGAACAGATATTGGAAATAAAAGATATCCGACTGAAAGCAAACACCTCTGAAAAAGTTATTCACCATTAAAAAAATTTTTTAATGGTTGAGTATAAAAGATCAAGGATAAGTCTTACATAAACGTGCTTGTCATTTTTGTTCCTCTCATCTTCCTTTAGCTTCTGATACATTGCCCGAGCTAGGGGGTTCCGGATTTGCTGACCAGACCATAAGTCTCCATGCCCTGAAACACTGGGTTCTGTTCTTGCCTGCTCACATATCTGATCAAAATGAAAACATGAGAACATGTCACTGTGATTTGGGTCAATTAAAAAAACTATAGTTAGTTCTCTTAGCTCCGTAAATACAATGTAACCTAAAAGGGGGGTTAAAGCAAAAGCCAGAAACAAGAAATGGTCCGGTCAACGGATAAGAATACAGCAATTAAAAATAAGACATTGTGAAGTTTCCTCTTAGAGAAATCAAAATTGCAGGATTCAAATGTTTAATTCTTGCTCTCAAATTTGAAGAGTTGTGTTTACACTTCAAGGTCAAGGGTCCTTGACCAAGCAAGTGGACCAGTTTGTGTATCTATAGAACAATCCTAATGTGAGAAATTTTGTCTTTAACTCAAAACTTTTGAGTATTCTTCATTTTTCCTTTTAAAAGCTCCATAAATTATAGAGTTCAGTCAAAAATTTGAAAAAAGCCTAAGATGAAGCACTCACCGCTGGGGTTTCTGCCTCTGCACCTGTTGATGAGTACACCACAGATCTGGAAGGTTCAGCTTGTCCTGTGTTTCCTTCTGCCATGTTGCTCTTGGGTGTCTTGGCAGATGGAGTGCTGGTTCTTTGAGTCTCAGAAGCTGAGCATTGTGGCGGGCCAGTTGTTATGACTGACGCAATCACTGCACAAGAGGTGAACAACTGGAAACACCAGTGCCCAGAATACACAGGATAGAAAATCATTCACCAATATCTGTAGATGAGAAAAAACAGAAAACAAGACTAAAATACGTATTCAATTCTAAAATAGTAGGCTAAGTCGAACACTCAAAAAGATAATTAAACTTGTGGTCAGGAAGGAAAGAAATGACTCCTAATAAACAACATATCTAGTAAAATATATATATCAGGAGTCACTATCTCTAAACCAAGGGTACATGGATAGTGGCAATTGCCATTCTGCAGTAGACTTGCTATTCCTAAATCATTAACATTAGTCAACTCAACTCAAAACCTTTGATACAACGGAATACGGATTCAGCGAAAGGATTACGATTTTCTAGGTTTTTAAAAATTCATTAAAATTAAAATCAATAAAAACAACGCGGATTCAACGAACACATAAATGTGAGCAAGCTAGGATTCAACGAACACATAAATGTGAGCAAGCTAGGATTCAACGAACACATAAATGTGAGCAAGCTAGGATTCAACGAACACATAAATGTGAGCAAGCTAGGATTCAACGAAGTCGCTTGCAAGGCGCTAGGCTCCGCTGACGTAGCTTTACTTTGCTCATTTTTCACCCACAACAAACCTTAGGCCTGTGTTAGATCTATTCCTGGAAACAAAATTTGACACCAGCCAGCATCGTGGACCACTATTCGCTTTGCTTATCTTTTATATCTTATGTGACCAACCAGCAGCCTTCTTTCATACTAACACATGCATTGTTGGCATGCACATAGATGTCTTAGGGTGTGTCGGGGTTGGATGGGCGGCCAGCAAACGTGTAACATGTGTGCATGTGCCTGGGGAGAGGTGACACAAGCAGTCTGGGTGTAGGTGGAATGTCAGCAGAGATAGAGATACAAATATTTCACATGTACACTCATCCCCCTCCCCCCCCCCCCCCTGGTAGGAAGGGCCAACAAGGCCGCATCAGATGAAATGATTTCATCTGTGCTTTTGTTTCCCTGACCATCTATGAGGTGTGCATCCGAGACAGATTTTACGCCTGTACTCTGGGACAGTCAGATCGTCTTTGTGTAATGTTGAGCCAGCCTTTCATTCTTGGAATTTTAATTGGTGCGTGTACAAAACAATGATGAGTTACGACCTGAATATGAGCGGTGATTGCTGTCAGAGATGAAGGAAAGCAATAAATTCTTCACAAGTAAAGGGGAGGAGCAATGAGTGAGACAACGTTTTATTGTTATTAATAGGCTAAGCAGGAACCCAACAACACAGGCTAACAATTAAGACAAGTATTTTATTTTGTGCACCAATACAGTTTGTAAACTAGTATCCCATTTTAAAAGACAAAGGAAACTGATTATTATTACCTTTTCAATGGTTCAAACCATTGGGGGGGGGGGGGGGGGGGGGTTGCACTAAAAAAAGGAAAAAAAATTACTGTGCTTAATAATTCATAGACAAAGGCATCATTGTAAGCAATAAGTTAAAGTTTAAAGCTGATTCTGACTGGCTTTTGCTCTATAACGTTCTTGTGTGAAGGCCTTGGCTATCTCAACTCTTTAAACCCCATCGGACGCTAGGAACATCCGGTGATAATAACCCTGTTCCCCATTGGACGCTGGGAGCCTCCAATACTAGTACTAGTGACAACATTTTCGTTTTATTTAGAGCTAGTTTTTGCTTGTTTTTCGGAACTATTCCCGAACCAAGTTTTTTAGTTATGACTAAGCATTCGTTTCTGCCATTTAGAAGTTGGAGGCAAACTTTTTGAGTTACAATGAGACATAGTGTGTACCAGGTTTAGGTGACTGTTGAAAAAACTCCAGGAAACGGTGAAAAAAACTATGTGTTTAAAGAGTTAAGTGAAGGCCTTTTACTCTAGGCTTTCAAGACCTAAGACAACGTAGTCCTTTACGTTCACCATAAAACACATGAAAGCTAGTAATAGCACTCCTCTTAAATCATGCAATGATTGTGTCAAATTCAATACTTTGTGGTATGTTTTAATAACGAATCCTTTCAGCAGGACCTTATAGTAAGATTTACTCTCCAGTGTATTTAATAATCTTCTGTTACTTGGCAAGACAACTGTTGTTTTTTTTTTGGTTTTTTTGGGGGGGGGAGGGGGTTGTTTTGTTTTGTTTGGGGGGGAGGGTATTCTCCACCCCTATCCCTCCCCTTAACCGCCAACCCACCGCCTTTCTTGATTTTCAAACTACAGGTAGGCTGTGTTTCAGGATTAGTCAACATGGGGATCAAAACATAAAGTTCATAGACAGTCCTTATCAGACAGCCCACCCCCCCCCCTTTTTTCTCTTTCTCTCTCTCACACACACACACACACACTCTCTTCCCCCCTTCTCTCTCTCTCTTTCTTTTACTTTTTCTCTCTCCATCTTACTCTTCCAGACCCGCCCCACCACCTTGACCCATCTTTATAGCACATTCCCTCCCCCATACCTTGTCCCATTGCGCAGCCCTTATTCGTTGTAAAGAAAAAAAACGCAGTCGCGCTGGGTGACCACAGTTGGCACCATTTTGTATGTTCCATTGGGCGTGCTGCGCGCTGTGCCGCGAAGAGAGAGGCACTGGTTAAGATTTGCCATCCCGCCGCCATGTTGGTTTGTTTACATCAGCAACCTAGCTGAAGACCTCTTGACAAGACTCTTGATCCTGTATTACAGTTTAGAATTATAATTTTATAGATCTACATTTTAAGCTTCGATCTAAATAAAATCCTCGTTCCGACTGGCAAACTATAAGTTTTAGCGTAAATTTTTACTTTTGCAGCCACACAGAGATGTATTGATTTGAGGGCTAAACTGCTGTGGAACACACGTATGTATGGTCACTAAAACCCTTGCAAATCAATTGTTTTCAAGTAAATATCAATCCTGCTTGTAAAAACATCAAATCATTGTGAAATGCAGGGGGGCATGCCCCCCTGAAACCCCCCAGATTCTTTTTAGGTCAGGGCTGAAACCCCCCATTATGTTAAAATCACATCAAATATTACCATTTTCAAACCTGAATCAATAACTATATTGATTTGCAGCAAAAATGAAGGCCTTACAGTAGTAGTCTCCGCCTAAGATCTCGGTGCTTGGGAGCAGGGAAATGCAGGATCTTCTAAGGCGAACCGGGATCTTAACCGATGAACCCAGGGAAGAATCCAAAGTGACCCATGTTAAGGCTCACAATCGGTAAAATGATCTCCCTCCACTCTAAAATGAACTGACGTGACCCCTGGGTGGGCTTATGACACATGGCGAGCAAAGAGTGGTTAACCTTGATAACCTATCACAGTGCACAGAGGCATGAGGCGTGCCATTTTTACTTATTATTCTATCTTGAGTCTCAAGATCTACGCTTATCCAGTTGCCCCTCCCCTTTACCTGTCGAAAATTTATAGCTTTCCATCTCCAGCCCCAGTCCCCTCCCCCCCCCTTTGTCGTTACACACCATTACGTTGTGAACACACCAATTAAAATTCAGTCCGTCTCGCAAATTCGGGAGTAGAGACAACTGCTGCAATAGTCAGGAAAGAGTTCACGGTTCAATGTGATCCCGTCTGGAGCGAACCTATAGGCGCTATCCACCCAGCGAGTGATGTAAGTTTAGGGGGAGAGCTAATGTGTGAGTATGATGCGTGGGGAAAACAAACGTGTCGGTCAGTTCACATCCCGGTGTGATCCCATCTGGGGCAAACATTGTATCGCTTCATCGAGTTTTACGTGCATGTGATCACATTCACGATAGAGGCTGATCTTTGACCCGACGGACAGTTTGTTGATCTCAACTTTTCACTCTTGGTTGATTGGCTGTGCCCGCCCAGGTTTTTGTTCATCAAATTATGATCTGAAATGCGGGAACTTAGCCTAAAGTAGACCTTCATAGTGAATCAGAGCGGGATCTTAGGTGTGACTTTTGTATAGTAAAAATTCTGTTTTCTTAAAACAGCGGGACCTTAAGCGAACCAGGATCGTAAGCGGTGTGATCTTATAGGTGGAGACTACTGTATTTGCGTTCAGCATGCAAAATATTACTAGAAATAAAGTATGTAAAACGTGTACATGAGACGGGTGCATGAGTAAAAAAAAACAGTTTTAGTGCGCACTTTCGGGGCGGCAATCAGTTGCAGTTGGATTCTTTCTGTTAGAAGAAATCTAAACCTGTATCGCATTTGAGTTGCTGATGTAAACAAAGCAACATGATGGCGGTTGGACGACAAATCGTTTAACTCTTAACCACAGCCGAGAGAGAGGAGGGTCCATTTGTTGTAAGGTCCTTGGTAGGTCCTTGGACACAGCTCAATTTAAGGGCACTCCAGTACAATTGCGGTCCCGTTCAGGGATACTCACTTTGACCCCACCAACGATTACTTCCGGTTCTAAACGATTACTTTTTGATGCGCGTGCCGATAGGCCTAAGCAAAGAGATAGCCAATTAAACCTAATTGCAAAACATCAAATTATGGTCTCAAATTCAGGGCTGAAATCCCCCTTGCCTTGTTAAATACAAGTGAAATTTTACGGCTCAAATTGTTGGCTAGATCTACTGATAAAATATCGATATCGAATATTTAAATCAGTATCAATATCCAGTAGTCTTTGCTAGGGTGATTTAGAGCTAGAACTAACGGTACCCCAATTGGGTGCTTTTTCAGTAGTTCCAACCCCCCTTACTTGAGTCTAGATCTAGTATCTACATCTAGATCTATACGTTTGATGCGCTGCAAGCTAAGATATCAAACCTAACAACTGCAAAACATCAAATTATGGTAAAATTCCCCCCTGAAACCCCCCACCATATTTTTATGCAAGTGGTTATTCTCCGGCGTCGCGCCGGTCAATAGATCGGAAGCTATTCTCCGGCGTCACGCCGCCGGTCTATTACTAAAGAATTATTTGTCGGCGCAGATTTGCAAATACCTCTCTCATCTATCTGTCTTGGGAAAAAATTCCCTTAACTTCACCACTTCGTGCCACTTCAATTGATACAGACGATATGTTTTCAGACACAAACTGCCTCAATTCCTCCAATTCAGAATTATCTGTCCCCGTCGTTTATGCAAGAAAAATTCTGAAATTATACAAACTGCGCCCAAAAATGTGAAATTATGCGATTCTGTTAATTTCAACAAAGAATGATACAGATACGACAAGAAAACACTGAGGTCGCGAAATATCATCGAAAATTACAATAACAAGAAATAAGTTAAGCATAAAGCTATCACTATGAGTATGTGACTAGACAGGATTTTAGACACAAAATCAATTTTGTTTGTTTAAAGAAGCATAATCACTATTTTAAAATAAAAGCAAATGGACGACCCAAATAAATGAATAAAGTTACGTTCGACAATTATCGTAGATAAATTTTATGAAAGGTAGACTCACTAGGCCTAGTTATTGTATCTCAAAATCTGCGCCGACAAATACATTGTAATTAATTAGTAATAGACCAGCGGCGTGATGCCGGAGAATAGCTTCCGATCTATTGACCAGCGAGACGCCAGAGAATAGCCACTTGCTATTTTTATTAGGTCAGGGGGGCCCCTGAAACCCCCCTACTCTTGGGGCCAAAACCAGTGAATAACAATTGCAGGGTGGAAACTACAGAAAAAGCGCCCGCAATTGTACATGAGTGCCAATTTAAGAACAATGAAACATTTTTAAAACTATTAAAAATTTATGACGGAAAAGGAGTTGATATTCGTCACTATTTTTTTCGTGTCCCATGCATGGCAGGTCATCTTGCTAGAGTAGAGTGTAGTTCTAAATTGTAGATCTAGAATATATAGTAGAAAACGGACAACTGGAATAGATCTAATCTAATCTAGATAGATCTAGATGTTGATCAAGCTAAGGCCACCTCTATTCTCATCCTGGGTGAGAATAGTGCAGGCGAGCCTTTTGGCTATTCTCACCCGCTGTGCGTGGCCGTGGTGAACCACAAAATTCGGTGCTTTTTCGGTAGTTCCCACCCCCCTTATTTGAGTCTGACCTACATCCAGATCTATACGTTTGATTCGCGGCAAGCTAAGATATCAAACCTAACAACTGCAAAACCTTAAATTGCGGTAAAATTCAGGGGGGCATGTCCCCCTGAAACCCCGCACCACTTTTTATTAGGTCAGGGGGACAAGCCCCCCTGAAAACCCCCTACTCTTGGGGCCAAAACCGGCGAATAACAATTGCGGGGTGGGAACTACAGAAAAAGCACCCAGAATTCTACTGTGATGTTTAACAGAAGTATAAAATTTGGCAAGCGCTATTAGCAACGCCGCGTTCTGAATAGCTCCCGTGCTATTTGAAACGCCAGTACTAGATCTAGAATCTAGATCTAATGTAGTAGCCATCGTTTCTACATGATAACATTGTAGTTCTGCCTGAATTGTGGAAGCTTTCTCAGTTTTTTTATAAAACCTCCTAGGATTTGACTCCTTTTTTTATGACGTTGTATTGTCTTATTCCGATCAATATTGGGTAGATCTAGATCTAGAAAAATCTAGATCTAGATTAGATCTAACAATTTTTTCTGACATTGTTTGCACAAAAGTAGACGTCTTGTTCATCTCTCATAATCATATCTGAGTTAGAGTTTGAGCAAGTAAGTCGAAAGACGCTTGGATACAATAACATGACGGTGCAACTCAAACTTTAAGTTAGGCCTAGAGAACGTATACATACAAGCTGTCTACTGTCTACGTTCTCTAAGTCTAATGTTCAGTGCTTCCAAGTGTGGCATCGAATCCCGGTCCCAAAAGGTTGTTTTTTTTCCTTCTCCTGAGCCTTAAATGTTTTTGTTTTTTTAAATTAGACCAGGGCTGCCTACCTCAAAGTTCCCATTTCAGGTAGATTCAGGGTCATTTTCAGGTAGATTGGCCCAAAATCAGGTAGTACAAAGACAAAGAAGAAAAAAAAAGATGATCGTTGCCCCACCGAACGAGCTTGCTTTCCGTGATATTGGGTAATTATATTTTGAAATCTTCTTTGTGCATGCACATGTGTGTGTGTGTGTGTGTGTGTGTGTGTGTGTGTGTGTGTGTGTGTGTGTTGCCATGCTCTCGCATGTGCCTATATATGTGCGTGGGGAAGGAAGGGGGTGTATGGGTGTGCACAAGTTACGATGAACAGTGTGTGTATGAAATGAGGCGAGGTTGGTTTGTTTTTTTAAAATCATTTTATGGACTATCGTTCAAGGCATCTATCATTCAGTATTGAATCTGGAATTGAGTGCAGGGTGATTGCCAAACTGACTTCAAAACCCCTAGCCCATACAAATAGAAACTAAATTAAAACATAATTTTCCCGACACTAGCATAGGACACCGATAAGTCCTTCATGACTTAGGAGGTATGACAGACAATTTATTTTAACTAGTTTTACCCTAAAAATACAACATGAATCCTGATCTGGGCCTGAGGAGGCAAGAAGAACATCAACTGCCAAAACCATGTTTGGTTCCAGCAATCAGGGATTTTAAAAGGTATGCATGACAAAACTTATAAAACCTTTATAGTTAGGCTCCCGGCAGAGCAAAAAGTGAAAATAAAAGAGAGCGTGTATCAATAGAGCCGGAGCTGGAAGGACTGTGAGAGTGTGTGGTGTAGTGATGCTGAAAACCTGGCAATCAGTGAATCACTGCATCATGGACTAAGCATTTTTTTTTTCAAAATGCTAAATCACAGTACCAGTATTTAATCAGGAACAAGCCATCATGATGCACAGGCATCCAACATTGAGCTTTCCGAGGGTTGAAAATGGCATTTTCTTATTGCCACTATTCAATTTGTCATCACTGACAAATCCGACAAATCCGGGAACACCAACCTTGAAGATACAATCATCAAGCCTGTGCTCTAATGTTCCCTCATTTACGTACTTGATTGTCGAATGTCAAAACCATTTCCACTTATCGTTTTTCATCAGTTTCTTGCACCGCGGCCTTTTCCTGCTGCCGTAGATTTTTTTTGCGTCAGACACATCCCCTCCATTCCGATGCCCTTCAACACTCCTACTTTGAATGAACTTTGATTAGGCTTTCCCCAACAACCACCGAGCGGTCCCTTGCTCATGCCGTACTCACGAACTCTCACAGGTTCATTAACCGGTCACGATGACGGGCCCGACAATCTAGAAATTGGAGGACGCGTGTTTTCTTTTTCTCTCCTTTTTTTTTGTTATTATAGTGACATCAGTGAGAATATCGATTTAACTTTTATGGCTACACTGTGTTTTTTACGCACAAACTGCAGGTTACAGTTACAAATTTTTATTAACTGTAAATCTAACGTCAACGAACTATCATCGGACAATTCTGAGCGGTAACGAAAGCGAAAGTAGATTTTGATTTTCCCGATGGAGTCTTGGTATTACACCTACAGTTCCGATTGCCGCCACAGCCGCTCATTCACGCGAAACGTACTCTCAGACTGGGGAAAGCCGAAAGTACTACAAACGCGACCAGTAAAATATGAACTCAGAAGGCTTTTCAGATTTGGTTTCGAAGACTTTGTGCATTTTCTCGGGTCCCGGGTAATAAACTCCCGCAGTCCACCTGCGTAGAATCCTTATTTGGTACTGATCAATTCTCTAAACCATGACAGATTTTAGAATGTTTTGCTTCGATACCGATTTTCCTTCTAAATTCACAATTCTTTTTTCTGGATAAATGAATTAAATGCACAGATTTTCCAGCCGCAGCAAAAAACTGAAGATAGACAGAAAGAAAGAATGAATGAAAAGAAGGAGGAAGATTATCTATCGTGAGTAGACAGATTTCAGCCGATATGCACGTGAAAAACTATTGCCGACCGAACGGCACAGATAGACAATGGCCCAGTGTACGAAATGCGCAATTGGCAGTTTCTAATACAACTTATTGCCGAGAGTTGCCGCAAATATCTGACAAGTTATGGAGGCAAGTGCTGATCTCTCTCTCTCAACGCATGGCATTGATACGATGATGCAGCAAGTAGGGAACTTTCGGAATGTACGGATTTCCGTAAAAACAAAGAATGGAAGCACAGCAGAATGTTATTTTTTTTAAAAACTATCTTGGCACCCATCGAAAATCCGGTAGTTTTGACACCTTATCGGTATGTCGGTAGAACAGGCCCAAAATCGGTATCTACCGGAAAAATCGGTAGATTTAGGCAGCCCTGTTAGACTCACGGACCACAAGGAAAGCCACTACTGAACTTTAACCAGGCCTAAATTGGTAAAAAACTATTGTCACCCGCCCGGAAGTTCTCGCAAGATCAACTCCTCCCCTCTTCTCTCTCTCTCTGTCTCTTTCTGAATACTGTCTATCGGTGTGGACGATCAAATTGACCAAAACAAAGTTAAAAAATGATTTTAAAACACAAAAGTAAATTAATTTGGTTGTCTACAAAGATGCTACGGCTATTTAACTTTTCTAATCGAGCCGAACTACGCGGGTCGCCATTTTGTTTTGCCCGGAAATTCTCGCGCTACTCCTCTCTCTCTTTCTCTCCACTGCCCACAGACAAAATTGTACGCTTTTAGTAGGCTACAGTTGTATGGAACGTTTGTTCACTGCACAGAATTCTACAATTTTTCTGTTATCACAGTGTAGAATTCTGTGGTTTAGGGTGAACGCAAAATTTGGTGAACGCGCACCGGGTGAGAATAGCCACAAGACTCGCCTGTACTATTCTCCCTCCGGGTGAGAATAGAGGTGGCCCTATACAAAGGCTTACTTTGTACAGAGCTCCTCTTGGGGACAAAACCAGAATGTGTATGCTTCATCACTAGATCTACATAAAAAACAACTACAAAGCAACAAGATATATATAATTATGTGAACAATTTGTTGGTCGGCCACCTCTATTCTCACCCGGGATGAGAATAGTGCAGGCGAGTCTTTTGGCTATTCTCACCCGGTGCGCGTTCACCGTTATAGCCTAGATCTAGGCCAACAAATTTTGCGTTCACCCTAAACCACAGAATTCTACACTGCGATAACAGAAACATTGTAGAATTCTGTGCCGTGAACAAACGTTCCATTACAACTGTAGCCTAGCCTACTAAAAGCGTACAATTTTGTCTGTGGGCAGTGGAGAGAGAGAAAGACAGAGAGAGAGGAGTAGCGCGAGAACTTCCGGTCAAAACAAAATGGCGACCCGCGTAGTTCGGCTCGATTCGAAAAGTTAAATAGCTGTAGCATCTTTGTAGACAACCAAATTAGCTTACTTTTGTGCTATTACGTAATTTTTTCTTGGCTTTTATCAATTGGATCATCCACACCGATAGACAGTATTCCAAAATGAGGAAAAGCAGGTCTTGTTTCGCACCGGGTGAGAATAGCCTACGCTGGCAATTCTCACCCGGGGTGAGAGGTAGATCGTTTTTCTATTCTCACCCCGGATGATTTAGCCACTTCCTTGTTGGTCAGTCGAGAAGAGGACAACAACAACAACAACAAAAACAAGAAAAAACAAACCGTCCAGGACCGGGATCGAACCCACGCTAAACAAATAATGATTTGACTTTAACTTTAAGCGCAGACGCGCTGTCACTTCAGCCATCATCAGAACTTCCGATAATGATGTGCAGATTAAGCTTGATATTTTACACACGGCAACACAGCGTTGTATTTAGCACTGGCGCTAATCGCAACGCGGCGTTTTATTTAGCACTGGCCGCTAATCGCAATGCCAATGCGGCGTTTTATTTAGCACTGGCGCTAATCGCAAGGCGGCGTTGCAAATTTTAATTATCAATAGACTGTTAATAGGCACTTCCATTTAAAATTTGGCTATTTTTTTGTGCCGTGAACAGACGTTCCAGCGCTCTTGTGTTGAAAATGTGCAATTTTGTCTGTGACGTCTGTGGGCAGTGAGAGAGAGAGAGAGAGAGAGAGAGAGAGAGAGAGAGAGAGAGAGAGAGAGAGAGAAAGAGAGAGCTTTCGGGCCAACAAACAAAATGGCAAAGGCAAAGCGCGCAGTTCGGCTCAATTCGAAAATGAGACGGGAGGGAAAGTAAAGATAGTAGATTCATAACATTCATTTTCAACCTGTTTGTGCTTTTTAACAAAGGTTCCTGGACGCGATGACGTGATGAAGGTATACTCTTGCCGTTGGGTCAGTGCTGTTCACTCCTCCACACACACACACAACTACCAACAAATGCCAACAATACAACGCTCAACATCAACACACTACACACACAGACCTTTCGCATCTCATGGCACTGAAAAGGGAGAGTTCCGTTTAAAGGGCTATAACCCAAGATTCCAGATGGAGTCAAAGAGGTTATAAATTAGAGCTAGAGGTTTTAGCTGTGACGTCATGAGTATCAAACTGGAGGGGCGCGCCGCCATTCTGGAGAGGAATATAATAGACTTCTAAGGCCAGTTGGTGCACAGCAACACTTTTTAATCACGAATTAACGATACTCTGCGAAGTCTTTTGATGTTGATTTCTTTTTAATGTTATTTGCCTATCCCTAAATTGTACTCATAGGGATTTTGGGGATTGTTTGCCTTTAAATGAGCCAGATAATCTCCAAATAATGCAAATTGGACCTTTTACACGGTGAGACCATATGGGAGAGTGAAATTCAGAAGAAAAAAATGAATGAGATGAACGGGATGATCTCTTGTTAAAGCAAAAACCGAAATTTTATTAAAATCGTTTGCTGTGCATTGCTCAAACAGTATAGGCCCTATGTATAGATTTAGTACCGCTGACCACAACAAAAGGTGCTCGTATATCAGCCCTCTGGAATCAGGAATGTGACTGAGAAGCCGCTAGAAGCTTCAGCGGCAACTCTAGCACACCTGCAAGGCTGACTGAACCAGTGGCGGTGGGTAGACCAAAATTTGGATGGGGCGTAGGTTGCTTCCAGTTCTTTACCACCAAATAGCAAGGAATAAGAATTAAACAGTGATTATTTTTCTATACTCACGGTGAGCCACGGCAGTTTGAGAACCATTCAAACGAGAAAGAGTTGCCTTTGTTTTCAATCTCTTTGTTCTTAATCAAATTCTTGTTGATGGTGGGGACGAAGCCGATTCACCTCCAAATTTCCTCTAATCAGTTTCCGTATGATGAAAAAGTACCTTACAAGTAGTTCGACCTGATTTATAACTGTTAAATCTCAGGGGCACAAACACAAACATGCACATACAGCACTTCAAACATAATACTTTTATGAGCTGGATTAGGCCGTGTAGTTGAGAAAGTTGAACGCACCCAACAAAGAACCAATATATGAGCGCATAGGTATCTGTGTCAGTGGGGGAAAGTGTGTAGTTAACTTTCATCCCATTGTCAGGGCTAGGAGAGCGTGAGCCCCCAGTACAGTGTTATTTTTTCCCAGTCTTCTACCTTTTTACAAGAAGAGTTTCATTAAGGACGGGCTGTGAGAAAAGGGCTCATCTTTGCTGAGCCCTAAAAACATTTGATTGGCTGCAGCTGGGTTACTATAGTTGTAAGCGGTGACAACAGTGATTGGATAAGCGAGCAAGCCGCCAAGTTGATCACTCTGTGTTCATTGCGTGCGGTCATAACGGTTTCAACTGCTTATTTCATTATGGGGAAACTTTCCTTTACTTTGGGATAGAGTTGGAGGTGGTGGGTGGGGAGAGGGTAGGGGCTCAAGCCCGTGAGCCCTTCACTACCCATCGCCACTGGGTCACTGAACGGAAAAGAACCACTGTCGATGTTGTTGAGATGAGAGAAAAATATAAAGTAGCCAACTACCCACCAATAAGACCCACGTTATATAATTGAGTCTGATTCTGGAACCGATGCCAAACAGCGTGTGCAACAGCAGCGGCAGGGGTTCATGGAAGGTGGATTGTTGTGTAGCCAAACACCATTGCCAATCAACGCCTATTTTAGAAAATATTGTGAATGTTTAAGATATACCGGCTATTTATCTAAGCTTTGTTGCCAGTAGGCCTATATAACAATTATTTGTGCCATCTAGGCTATTAAACAATGCTCTTCGGGTGTGCGCATAGGATCCATACAAGGAGTGATTTACAGTATCCCAGCCCAGCCTACAATTAATTTCTCATTTTGAGACAGTAACGAATTAGTATATTAAATAATTTAACCCAGTCTTAATCCCCTCCATACTCTATGAAGTCCTAGGTTTTGGATCAGTAGAAGGAGAGGGTAGACATACATGACATAAAAGCAATCCATTTTGTAATATGAAATTGTCCTTTTTTTAACATACTCAATTACTCACTTTGTCTCCCTACGCCCCTCCCCCACCCCACCCGGGAAAAACAATACTTCACAGTATATCTCTCCGTTTATTTGAAGTCCACATTTAGGCGCATTTATGTTTCCTACAATCGGTCAGCAGGGGCGGTATTGTTTATGCGTGTATGTTATACTACAAAACAACAACAGCAAATAAAAAGAAAACTTAAAATAAAACTTAACTAAACTTTAAACTCTATGAAGACCTAGGCGTTGCGAGGGACGCGCAGGGTGACAACGCTGTTTAAAGTTTAAATCCTCTCAAAATGGCGACAAAGCGAACTGAGTGGGCCCGCATAGCCATAGTGAGTTACGTGACTCTAGTACTATTATAACCTCTTTGAAAATGGGCAAAGAGGTTATAATGACTTAAATATTCGGTATGGATGTTTTATCCCAAAGAGAGTGAGAGATACGCTGCTATTTTTCAGTAGCCTACTAAATGAGCAGTAATATTTCACAAAACGGGGCTTTTTTTTGGTTTGGGGGGGGGGGGGGGGGGGAGGGAAAGTGCTACAAATGAGAGAGAGAGAGAGAGAGAGAGAGAGAGAGAGAGAGAGAGAGAGAGATGTAGGGGGGGGGGGGGGGGTCGCCCCCGTGACTTAATATAGATCTAGACGTCTGCAACCTAACATGAACCAACGATGGAAGCATTACAGGATTGGCACAACCAGCGCGGGACACTGATGGAGCCTGGCCTTGGTCACGCTACAAACTGCAACAGATTGTACATGGCGGGTCCTTGGATATCATGAAAGCGACCACTTGCCATGCACAGCTCTTGTCAAGCGTAGGAAACCCGCCAAAACCCTCAAGAAGACAAAGGAAAAAGACCCTATCAGCAGTCTAAGCTAAGGAAGAACGCAATCGCAGTATCGGGAGGATGAAGCAGGAAGAGATCACCCATCCGCCATGGTGGAATGATGAGCTGAACAATGTGGAGACCAAAAAGGAAGGCGTTACAAGCATACCAGCGAAGCCGAGAAAACCCAGACCCATAAAGAGCAGAGAATGAGGAAGCTTCACGGCTATTCAAGGTCGTGGCGAAAGAGGCTAAGGAAGCTATCATTTATGAAAAGGAAAATGAATTGCTTTGAGGAGTATTGTAATGGAGACTGTCTGTAAAACTGGAAAAGACTAATATGACTGGGTTTTATTTTTATGGAGAAGTGATAATAAAGCACTCTAAAAGAGGGAATGGGAGAGAGGGAAGGGGAACGGGGGAGAGAAAGAAAGAGGGAGAGACAGACGGACAGAGATAGATAGATAGATAGATAGATAGATAGATAGATAGATAGATAGATAGATAGATAGATAGATAAATAGAGAGAGAGAGAGAGAGAGAGAGAGAGAGAGAGGGGGGGGGGAGAGAGAGAGAGAGAGAGAGAGAGAGAGAGGGGGGGGAGAGAGGGAGAGATGAATAGGGAGAGAGAAAAAAAGAAAGAGAGAGAGAGTGAGGGAGAGAGAGTGAGAGTGAGATACATGTAGATAGATTGATGAATAGATAGCTATATAGATTCGATATATATATATATATATATATATATAAAGAGAGAGAGAGAGAGAGAGAGAGAGAGAGAGAGAGAGAGAGAGAGAGAGAGAGAGAGAGATAACATGATGCGTGTCAGGTGGACACCGGTCATCCCTGTGTACTATGGCCTCTAAGGTCAGTGTCTTGTCAACAGACCACTCTTGTAGAGCCAGAAGAGGTCCAATCCTGGAGCTCGAGTTCGGAGGAATGCTTGCCTGCCTTGTCTTCAGAGCCACTACAGCTTGACAAGCCGTGCATGGAGGACGCTGTAGGACGCTCAAGTGTGCTTCTTTATTGTTCGAAACTGGCACAGACTGACCATTCCAGCGAAGCTGTAACGGTGAACGTGATTTACCATTAGCTTAGAATCAACCCTCCGCTTTCCCCCTCCCTGTTCTCTCCCATCCCTTGTGTCCCCCTCCTCACGCCCACACAGTCCCTTCGTCTTCTCCTGTTTAGCTTTTTGAGTTGTTTGAAACTGCTTCTTTGACCTTTCTGCAATCAAACATTCTGACTCTTGTTATTCTCCATGCCTGAATTGTTTAAAGGAGGGGGGTTACACCTGAAGGCGATCTCGCTTATTACTGGACTGAATTTTACCAAGTTTCACACATATAACAAGCATAGTAAGGAGTCTTAAAATCCGCAATCAAATTTGAGAAAAAAAGTTTCGTTTCCACGGATACAGCGGCCATATTGGATTTTGTTGACATGTCTTACGTAATTAATACCGCACTTATCGCTTATGGGAATTGATTGCTTTTTTTGCATGCATGTTTACAAACATTAGGTCTAAAAATATTTCTGTTGTTTTTTTCTTAAACGAATTAGAAAATTTTTAATGAATTTTTTCCTGAGGTAGCAGTCAAGTTTGCAAAAAATCCTTGAAAATCCACACTCCAGACACCACCAACAAAAATCTGTTTCATATATCAAAAATTCAACAGACGAATTTTTAATATTACATCTTCTCTTCATTCTGTGAAAATTTCATGAAGATTGAATGACAAATGGTGGAGTTATTTTTAAAAAGTATAGAGAAAAGTCGCGTTTTGAGAAAACGGCCGATAAAGAAAAATAAAATATTGACTTTATGGGGAAATGGCGGGGACAAACATGCCCGGTATGGGAAAAATACGGTTTTTGGGGGTTCTTATGCTATGAAATAGTTGTAGGAAAGGCTGAGGAAGCTAAGAATGCCTACAACTCAAATTCCATAATTTTGAGCCGAATTTTGACTTTCGGGGTGTAGCCCCCCCTCCCCCCCCCCCCCCCCCCCAAAACCCCCAATTAATTCAATACCATGTTTCTGAGCGCAACTACCATCTTCTGTTAAGCAAACCCTTCCTTTCTTGCATTTTACCCTTGCTTTTAGAATATCTTTCTAGGATAAATCATTCTATTTGATATGTTCAAAATAGTTTAGGTTCATTGTCATTATGCTCTGATGGAGTAATTTGTGTTTCTATACCTAGTTTCCTTCATACTCCTTTAGTTTCTGTCTTCAGTATTTTCTCAAAAGTCTTCTGTAACATTTATTCTTTTCGAAAGCTGCAATCTTTTATTTGTCCTGTCTCTTGATGGTCGTAAATACAATACTTTTTAGGATTCTGTTTTTTCTTCTATCATTGCGATGTGCTTTTCAAATGAAATTTATCATTTTCAATTTCTATGATGCAGTTTTAATTCTTTAGAATTGTGTGATCATTCTATTCAATCCTGGCACAGTCGTATTTAAAATTGCTTTCTTGCTATGTCTTTCTCACAATTCTAAAATCTTCTTTGCATTTTCTTACGTCTGTTATTTCGCTTTTCTTTCCATTTAGATACATTTTAATTCCGTTTCGGTCACAGTATTCGTTGACAAAATCTTATTAAAGTCTCTCGTTCTCTCGAGCTTTATGAAAATCTCGCTCCAACCACAATGTTTGCAACAATATTCAAGTTCAAACAATGATGTACTTTACATAGACCAGGTAAGGTTTCGTTTTAATTGCTTAGTTTAGGCTCTTGATGGTCTGATTGCTCTGACTGTTCTTATCATAATTTTTTTATATCCAGCTCTAAACGTATCAACGCAACTTCGGTTGATAAACAACTATCTTTTACTTCATTTGTCTACAAATATCTCTTTTTGATAACTCAAGGTAAAGTTAACAAAGATATAAAATTTGGCTTTCTTTGGGGTCACTTCAAGAGATGATGGTGTGAACCAAATCCATGCTTTTTTTGGCAAATGCTTGTGAAAGTAGAATTACATGTATTGAGCTGACAATATAAATACAAACTGTACGTACAGTGACCTTTAGTGTTTTCTCCTCAGCCTGCACAAATTGTTTTTGTTTTTATCCTAGTTTTTGGTTTGTTATTACCGCAACGGTTTCATTAGGTATCAGGCATGGAACAACATTTCAGAACAATAAAATATGGTCTTTTTTTCTAAACTTATAAAAGCATTTTTCTATTTTTCCTTCCACAACTCAAAACGGCCCCTCCCCCACCCCTCACCCCCACCCCTCTAAGCCGGAAGTGCTGGGCCTCACTGTGGCACAAGGGTGTGCCTGACGCAGTCTTCAAATCATAAGGCTCGCTA
>NW_004797608.1:479231-480893 GCF_000002075.1 Aplysia californica
CCCGCTAATATGTCTAGCAATAGCCTACTTTCTGGTGTGAATATAGTGCTAACACAGTACTACGCAGAAAAATTAATGAAACTCATAACTTGTAGCTTTTGTATCCACATTATCCACCTCTTCATCCTTTTTCTCAACAGTATCTACCCCTTGGGACGTTTGCTCAACAGGTATAGCCATCATTGGGTCCTGAGACACGAAAGAAATTTCTAGCGATGTCTCAGCCCTAGGGTTACACGGTGTTACTGGGTGCTTGAAGGCAAAGTAGACTGTTATAGCCAAGGAAGATAGGATGGACAGAGCGAGGAGTCTCTTCAATAGCCTGCTGGTCGTGGTTCATAAAAAGAAGTTCATCAAACAACCGAGACCCCCCCCCCCCCCCCTCCTCAGCAGTGTGCAGCTAGCGGTCGCGAGGAGCAGACGGCGGTGAGTAGAACGAGGACCCTGGCAATCGCGAAATCCACGCCCCGTGCTAGGCAGCAGAAGTAGGAGTAACCCGGGCATGCATTAACATCAACTGAAAGTCATTGGCCTACTATATATTTTACACTCTACTGGAAAGAAGCAATAAATCTTGAGGGATGGAAAAAATTAGAAGGTCATGTTAATGGAAAGATGTTTTGAAGAACAGAAAGATCTGTATTTATGCTTCATAGATTATTCAAATGCGTTCGATAAAGTTAGACATGATGAGCTATTTAAAATACTGGAAAAGCTAGACATAGATGGAAAAGATCTAAGAATTTTTAGAAATTTATACTGGGATCAAAACGCTGCTGTGCGAATTAATGGATAATTCAGTGAATATAAGCAGATTAGGCGAGGAGTGAGGCAAGGATGTGTCATGTCACCAGACCTCTTTAACATGTACAGTGAAACAATCCTTAGACACATAGAAGAATGTCCAGGCCTCAAAGTATATGGAGAAAATATTAATAACATCAGGTATGCAGATGACACAGTTTTAATAGCAGGCTCCGAAAAGGACCTTCAATTGCTTCTAGATACTGTTGTAACAGAAAGTGAACGTAAATGATTATTGTTGAATGTAAAGAAAACAGAATGCATGGTAATATAAAAAAAACAGCAAATCTTAGTTGTAATCTCATTAGCAAAGGTGAAAAGATCAAACCAGTCCAACAGTTTAAATATCTTGGATATATGATAACATCTGATGCCAATTGTTGCACAGAAATAAAAAGGAGAGTTACAATGGCCATGGCTAGTTTCAATAAAATGAGCCCAATCCTGAAAAATAGAAACATCTCAATGAACACCAAAATGAAAGTCCTGAAATGCTATGTTTGGTCAACCCTTCTATATGGCTGTGAATGCTGGACAGACACTAAAGACAGTGAAAATAAAATGATATCAGTGCTTGGGGAAACACATAAGATAGGAGAATAGGAGAAATAGATAGATAGATAGATAGATAGATAGATAGATAGATAGATAATAGATAGATAGATAGATAGATAGATAGATAGATAGATAGGTAGATAGATAGATAGATAGATAGATAGATAGATAGATAGATAAAATAGGTGGGTGGGTGTTTTTATAGAAACGGTTGATGGTTTAGCTGTGGCATTGAAAATATAATGAAAAAGAGAAAAAAAACAAGTGAAAGGGAAATAGAGGAGAGGGAGGGAGAGAGAGAGA
>NW_004797608.1:480993-482126 GCF_000002075.1 Aplysia californica
GTGGCAGACACCATCCTAAGGACAGAACACAAATGTGGGGGCAGATTGCGTAAAGGCAAGTATAATGATTTCTGCTCCAAGAGGAAGTTAGATTTGTTCTTTCCGACCTTTGACAGAACCAAAGAAAGGTCAGATTGGAGACCAGAGGGGGCAGAGGGTTGCGCTGTACCCGATACTCTCCACAGTCACACTGTACTTACTCTGTCTAAATCGGAATGCTACTAAAAAGTCATGAACTTGAAACGTGGACATCTCTGGGAGAATCCGCTACCGAGCTCGAACAAAAGAGAACTTAAGGGATCAGCTTCCATGCAAGATGATTCCTCTGATGTCCTGATAGGTGGACACCGCTCTTTTCTCCGACACCTTGTGGAATATCATGTGGCCATCACGTCGGCTCTAAATTTGACTACTTGTAGTAGACGATTGTTTTCTGGAGGGAAAGGTAGACACTATTCGATACGGATATTCGATATGATCGAACTGACTGTAGTCATTTTTGTACTTGTATTCGATAGGGACAGATATATAATATTGTTGTAGTCTGGAGAAAACCAAATGGACAACTGGTCGACCTCATTACACAGAAACTAAGTGGTGAATTATCCTGATATTTTGCATGCGCCTTTGAATTCCGAAAAAAAACCCTAAACAATCTTGATTTTCCTGCACATGCGACAAAAATAAAGAGGTGTTTTGTATATAATATGATCATTAGTATTTAATTACAGTCTGTGCAGGTATTTTTTATTAGACCAAGAACGGTAGTTAAGTGTTATTATTTATTTCTTTCTTTTAAAAAAAAAATATTACGGACCGCAAGACTGAGTTGTTTTCAGTTTTCAATCCAGTGGCTAGTGGTTTGACAGTAGGTTGTTTTTTTATTGACTCGTTGTGATATACATAATGAGTAAAATTTCTTTGATATCTTCCGTCATTGAGATTGCATGCATTTCGATTTGCTGTCGCCTTTTCATTAATCTACATAGTTAGATTACTTACAACCCCCCAAAAAAACTTTGCCTTAAAACTACTGAACCATTTCTCCAAAGAAGCTGATCGAGGCCATCTTTTTTATTCTATAACAAATCCCGAAAAAAGAACAAGACATGCATGTGTAAAAAAAAAAAGGG
>NW_004797608.1:482886-497886 GCF_000002075.1 Aplysia californica
CCACACACACACACAAACACACACACATACACACATACACGCAATTATCGCCGCTCTCTTTCTAGGAACCCCCCTCTCCCCTTTTTTTTGGTCCCTTCTCCCCGAATTAGGTATTGGGCCCTTCTATCAGTAAGGCGCAGCATACGATTATTGCGATTGGTATTGAAATCGAATTTGGTCAATTAAGTGTTCGGATGAGGCGAGTATCGAATAATGGCCTGTTCTGGTGACCGTGTGTAGGTTGCTTAGAATGTCACTGGCAGACGTTAAAAAGGGATGCTGGGCCTAGGGATGAGCATCCAAGAGGGAGGCCGTGTGCCGTTGGCCTGAATATCCAGCTGCTGTTTTCCCCTGTTCGCGGTAAGTTTGCTTTGAGTGTCTTTTTAGGACCCTTCATACTTTAAAAGAGGTTTTTTGTGTTCTGGAGCTTAATTTTGTGAATTCTATTAGGCGAGTCTTTGTGTTAAAAGCATTTGAATTGGCACCCCCCCCCCCTTCCAAGAAAACAAAGGGAAAATCGCAACAACAACAACAGCAACAACATCAACAACAGCAACAACAGCAACGACAACAACATGACCCATAATTTCCCGGTCGATCTTCCATGTAACACACCAGGTGGGAGCAATAAGCAGCGAGTATCGCTTCCAGTAGCCCTCTTTTAGAGTGATACCGTTGAAAAATGAACGTCCGCAAAAATACGTTGGCGACATAGCGCGTTTGACACTTTGTTTTAAGGAGTGATGTATCCTAATAAGAAGTAGACACAAGATTGTTCTGAAAGAACTTTGATTTATGAAATGAGACGAAATATTTTGTATCAGTACCAGGTGTCGAACTGTACAAAATTGAGAGCTAATTTTAGAGTTTGCTCTTTGGGCTACCTCGTTCAGATGCGGCAGAACCTACCTCAACAAGTTTTACGAAGGCATGCCCTGTCCATACGTCGAAGCAGTACCGAGTGTTCGATAAAACGGGGTGGCTACACCCACTATTGACAATGATAATAAAGAACCGCGGCTGTTCAGACTTTTGAAATCCGACCAGTGTGATTTTAACTCATTTTACGTGACCTTCTCGTCGTTGAGGAAATCTGAAATTGTACACACGTAATCTAGAGAGTCGAAAAGTTCTTTTTTGAAAAAAAATAAAAATCGGTTAAACAGTTGTTGAGTATCTTTCTTTGATTTTTTGTTCTTTGGCTTTTTTGTGCGAGTTTATATTCCATTACGATACCAACTTTTTGAAAATGCCGAAAAAGGGAGGTCGTTTTTTGTTTTACTTAGAAATATTGACAAGTAAAAATAAAGGGTCTGTCAGACTATTTTAGACGAAATTAAGGCGAAAATGGCCTAAATTGAAACAAGTAATAATATAAGATTAGATAATACTTTATTATCTAGAGGGAAATTGTCCTTGGCTGTACAGGATCGTAGAAACACATGTAGGTATCATCATCGAGAGCCAGATCTGCGACAGACTTCGGCGATCATGGTTCTCCATTCATTCCTTTGCTCGGATGCTCTAAAAAAAGCTACGTTTCCCTGATCTTTCCCTGTTACCCATTCGTTTAGGTTCCCTAAATATGTTGTTCTGGGCCTACTCCTGTCTCGCTTGCCCTCAATTTTGCCAGTGAGAGCTAGATGTTCAAGACCCTTATGTCTATTCAGGTGTTCCAAGAACATGCAGGTATACATTTAAAAAAAATTAAATTATATATTACTCTCATTAAAATTCAATACGAAAAGAGAAGTAAAGCTGACAAATTGTACATTCACATCAGAAGCATCATTCAACCGCATGCAGGAATTTAATTACAAGACCTTTGGAGTTATAATATACATGTAGATACCTACTCTACAGAGCAACACACATCTATGCTTCATTCTGACAATAGCGTTATGCTATATATATGATTTTTTAAAAACTTGTTTTTTTTTCTTTGTTTTTGGAGGTACTTATCTGCCGCTGCGTGATCTTACAATTTGCGTGGAAAGGGGGTGTGATGGGTCGTTTATAATGCTTTTTACCTTTATTGTACGTGTGGTTTTATACATTTCATCAATTCAAATAAAATCATATCCAGAGATCTTGCTGGCTTTCTTAATGGTTATGTCAAACCTTTCTTTATCTTTCACCTTTCAATTTACAAAATAATGGCTCGTAATGATTATCATCTCACTTCTCCGATGCGGGGATGGAGAGGTCACAGTGGATGGAGCGAATGTGTGACGTCCGCAAACAGACGGAACGCACCACCGGGTGTGGTGTGGTGGGGGACAATACAGCGGGCGGGTTAGCCTAGAGCCCTCTCTTTCTGATCGCCAACGCTGAGCTGTCAACTTCGCTAGAGAAAGAAACCTGATTCGATTTTTGATCAAGTATGACCAAGAGGTCATGTTAAAACAAAATCATCATCAGGGGAGATCACAAAAAGAAATAAACAGAACACCAAACTCATAGATTAGGCCAACTTTATTATTTCCATTGGATTTATTACTGGATCACTTATTGCGAGAATCTGGTATAACGCAAATGTGACACCGGTCCCCTCCCTCTCATTATAACAGGATTCCACTGTAATTAATTTTGAAACCATTATGTGGGGTTGGATAGTGTTGAATGCGGATGAAACATCAGCAAAAAATATCCTGCAGTAATTTCTAGGTGTATCTTTGTGTTTGTAGATGTTATTTAAGAGCATGAGAATGGCACACCCCTCTTGGCACGATAGGCAAATTGCATGTTATCCAGTATGTCTTCTCTTGATTTCCTCAGTTCTTTCAGAACCCGTTTTTCTAAACATTTCATTTTTTTTTCATAAGGACCCATGTTAAAACCACAGGTCTTAGGTTATTCAAATTTTGTATTGATTGTTTCTTTGGGACAGGAAATATTTCAGAGCATTTCCATGAAAGTGGTATTATTCGTTCTTTCAAAGACTTATGTAATTGAATATATCAGTATAAGTGGGAGACAACTGAGTAGAACACATTTTAATAATTTAATTTTTTCTCTGTCGAGTCCACTCGCTTTGTGAGCTTTCACTAATTCAGACGATTTTACACGATCTTGACCTCCTAAACATTAACCTCTAAAATGTCCTTGCTCTTGTCATAGTTTTCGTCTGTGTTGTTGTTGTCGTCTGTGCAGTCATTTTGAGTCGCGTCTTATGACAGTTGGCACCTGGTCGGAGAAGTCGAGGTTGTAAAAACGAGCGTTAAAAGAAGAATTCAGTTCGTTTACAAACCGACTTGGGTTCGTGTCTTGTGTTGGAATGTTTGTCCGTCATGGTGCGTCTCCAACTGTAGTTTTTAAACATTGCCACGTCATTTTTGTGTTGTTACAAGTGAAATTGTGTTCTAACTTTTCTTTGTAAACATGCTTACACTCCCTTTTTTTCCTTTAACATATTATTTGTTGTTTTTAATTTGTCTCGGTCTTTCAGTTTGAATGCCTTCTTCTTCTATTTTGATATTTCATTTAGCTCCTTGCTAACCCATGGCTTTTTGTTATGGTAGTAGATAACTTATTTTTTAGATGAATGTAGATCTTCACAAAACCTAATGAAACCAACGATAGTCTCACATTTTTCATTTACACGAGTACATGAATCTTTAAAAACATTCCAATCCGTACATTCAAAGCAACCTCTCAGGTTTTCCCTGTTTTCTTCACTCCTGATGGTGACAACTTTTTAAATTGGTTTTGAAGATTTTAATTTGGGTTTGACTTTGGTGATAAAAGAGACATGCAATGACCAGAGTTTCCTACTGAAGCCAGAGAGATACATTTGTAAGCATTAGAAGCATTTACATAACTTAAGTCAATAGTTTTGTCCTCACTGGTTGGTACATTAACATAGTGATGGAAAGTGGGGAGGGCAGAAGTTAAAGAGTATTAGTTAAAATCCCCAATGATAATTATTACATCGTCTGGACAAGAAGACTGTTGTTCAGACAAGCTCTACCTCGAAAAAAAAAAGACCAAACCGCCTGAGAAAGGACAGCGTCTTGCCTCATGACAATGCCATACTGCATACCGCAGAACTGACCAAGGATTAGCTACGAAGATACGATGTGGAGATTCTGCCACAATTAGCACACAATCAAGACATTGCTACTTTAGATTATCAACTGGGACTGGACCTCTTAAGTGGTATCTGTCAGGATACAGCTTCAAAGAGGAAGAAGATCTCTTTGAAGAAGTTTAGAATTCGTTATAACCTCTTGACGAGGATTTCTTGAGAGAGGGTATATTTTGACTTGTGCACCGATAGCAAAAATTCATTGATCTTCACTCGGAGATTACACTGAGAAGTAAATAAATAGTGTGAGTAATTAATTCAGAAATTCAGTGTGAAATTAAAAGTAGATTTTTTTCAAATTATTGCTATTTTCACCTTAAATTCGGGAGAGCCCTCGGTGTCACGATAGTCACCGTATTGTACCTTACTCTTTTTTAATCACGGGACGTAAGCGCCCCGTATGCCATGGGCTTTTGGTTAATGTTTTTCACTTCGGGGATCAACATAAAAAAGTCAGACACTACACCCGGGCTCATTATTAGATTGCCTGCTGTCGTGTGTGTTCGTCCCTCCAGTTTACACTCGTGTGTGTATACTAGCATTACATGGTGTCAGAAGTCAGTGGATAGCGTGTCACAAGTGTCAGAATGCCTCATTTCAAGCCTCCTGAACCGTTTGATTTTTCCAAACCTCACGAGTGGCCCGAGTGGCGACAGCGTATGCTACGATACCGCACAGCCACCAAACTGAGCGCAGAGACCGGAGCAATTCAAGTAAGTTCATTGATTTACGCTATGGGACGCCAAGCTGAACAGATATTTAACACGTTCACGTTCCCTGCTCCCGTCGAAGGTAACGATTCTAGGGACAACTTTGACACTGCCTTAGAGAATTTCGACGCTCACTTTGTCCCCAAGCGGAATCTTATCCACGAAAGAGCAAAGTTTCATGCACGAGCACAAAACAGTGGGGAGACAATAGAAGAATATGTAAGAGCCCTGTACGAGCTTTCAGAACATGCAGACTTTAAGGACCGAGATGAAACCATAAGGGATAGACTCGTCCTAGGAGTACTGGACAATGAACTGTCACAGCGCTTACAACTCTAGGCAACTCTTACTTTGAAATCAGCCATCGAAGCAGCTCGCCATTTCGAGCTCGTAAAGGGTCAGGTCAGTAGCCAACGTCAGCTAGGTGCAGCAGTCACAGTAGATGCATTGCGCTACGCCAGAGGGGATATTCGTCGCCTGCTCACCCCAGGGGTAGAGGCGGCCGAAGAACAAGTAGACACTCACAACACAGAGGCAGCCATGCATCACCGTCAACTTTCTCTAACTACAGTAGCTGTGGAAGAGGTCATGCCCAAAACAATTGCCCAGCGTGTGGGAAAACTTGCAGCAAATGCGGCAAGCGCAATCATTTCGCAACAGTCTGTCGCAGCAACAGCCGCAATGTCAACGAAATCACTGAATCGGAAACTCCTTCGTTCTTTTTAGGTGCTGTTGACAAAGACTCGGACAGTAATGTCGTTACCGATGTAAACTCCAGGCGAAGTTAATGAGCCACCATGGCGCGTTACACTGAACCTTGGAGGGAGAGCTACATCCTTCAAGATAGACACAGTGGCCGATGTTTCGATAATGTCGAAGGCCGTCTACAACCGTCTCAGTCCTCCTCCAAAGCTGAAAACAACGTCTGGAGTTCTTCGCAGTCCTGGTGGAGTCATAAGGAGCGTGGGAGAATTTATCGCAACTACGCAGCATAACAATCGCAACTTTGCGTTCCGTGTTTTCGTCCTTGACTACGACACCGACTGTCTTCTCAGTCGCGACGCCGCAGTTCGTCTGGGACTGATCTCTCGAGACAGAATAGACCCTGCCAACCTCGTGTTCGGCGATGTGGGACCTCAACCTATACGCTGCGAGCCAGTGAAAATCATCTTGAAAGAAGATGCGCAGCCATACTCTGTGAACGTCGCACTTCGGATTCCCATTCCACTCATGGACGAAGTCAAAGCTGAACTAGACCGCATGGAGGCCGCAGGTGTCATTGAGAAGATCAGCGCTCCTACTGACTGGTGCGCGTCCATGGTCCCGGTCAGAAAAAGGTCTGGTAGCGTTAGAATCTGCACAGATCTGAAAAAGCTCAACCTATCGGTGAAGCGTGAACGATTCATGCTGCCCACCATAGACGACATTTTGTACAAACTCAGCGGATCAAACAAGTTCAACAAGCTTGATGCAACTTCATCCTTTTGGCAGTTGGCATTGGACGACGACTCCGCGAAGCTGACCACTTTCATTACACTGTTCGGTCGGTACTTCTACAGACGTCTCTGATTTGGAATCACCTCTGCGCCTGAGATATTTCAGCGCACGATGCAAGACATTCTAGCGAGCATAGACGGTGTTGAGTGCTTTATGGACGATATCCTCCTGCACACGGATGGTCAGGAGAAACATGATAAGCTGAAGAAGAAAGTCTTCCAGCGGCTAAAGGAGCGTGGGGTCAAGTTGAACAAATCCAAGTGCAAGTTTGACAAGGATGAAATCGATTTTCTAGGCCACATCATCAGCGGCCAGATCCATCCAAGGTCAGCGCCATCACTGAAATGCCAGAGCCAGAGAACATGACAGACTTACGACGAGTGCTCGGCATGGTGAACTATTTGGGCAGGCTTGTGCCAAATCTGTCAACAGTCATGAAGCCGCTCACCGATCTTTTGAATCGCGATGCTGAGTGGGCGTGGACTCCAGCGCAGTCATCTGCCTTCACTGAAGTCAAGAAGTTACTGTCGTCAGCTCCAACACTCGCCTTCTTCGACATGAGGAAGCCTGTCACTGTAAGCGCCGATGCAAAGCAGCTACGGACTGGGGGGAGTTTTCCTCTAGGAGGACAGGGGTGATCTTCAGCCAGTGGCCTACTGTTCCAGAACTTTATCTAGGGAGGAGAAGAACTACGCTCAGGTCGAAAAGGAACTGTTGGCGGCCACCTGGGCGTGCGAAAAGTTCGATCGCTACCTCATCGGTCTGCCGTCATTCACACTGCTCACCGACCACAAGCCCATTGTGCCTCTGATCAACTCTAAAGAACTGAATGATGCACCTGTCCGCTGCCAACGAATGCTGATGAGGATGATGCGCTACAGCGGAAAGGCAGTATACACCCAAGGGAAAAACATGACTGTCGCAGACTCCTTGTCCCGAAGTCCAGTAGTGAGCACCGAGCCTGAAGAATTTGGTGAAGAAATCGAGGCTCATGTCGCTACAATCCAGATGTCATGGGATGCCACGGATAGCAAACTTGGCGAAATCAGAAACAAGTCTCAACAGGATCCAGCGATCAGTGCTGCGATACAGTACACCAGAAGCGGTTGGCCAAAATTCATACAAAACGTCAGGTCCGAAGCTCGCGACCTCTACGCAGTTTCCAGTGAACTGAGCGAAGTCCATGGACTACTCGTCAGAGGTAACCACATCGTAATCCCAAAGGCAATGCGAGGTGAGATGCTCAGCAGGATCGACGACGGTCACCTCAGAGTGTCGAAGTGTCGAGAACGGGCCAAATATTCCATTTGGTGGCCTGGTCTCAGCTCCGAGATACGGGAAGTCGTCTCTAGATGCGACCATTGTCAGCGGAAACGTCCAGCACAACCAAGCGAACCTCTAACCCCAACAGCTCTACCTGAGCGGCCGTTCCAGATGGTTGGTGCTGACCTCTGCAACTACAAGGGACATGACTACCTGGTACTCGTGGACTACTTCTCACGGTACTTGGAGGTGGCCTACATGCCAGACACCACCTCAGAGACTGTTGTGTACAAACTGAAAAACATCTTCGCTCGGTTTGGCATTCCAGAACTACTTCTGACTGACAACGGTCCCAAGTTTGTGTCAGACCGTTTCCACAAGTTCGCCAAGGGCTGGGGGTTTAAACACACGACCAGCAGTCATTTTCCCCAAAGCAACGGCGGGTCGGAGAGAGCAGTCGAGGAAGCGAAGAAAGCCCTGAGTCAGGACGACCCATTTTTCGCACTCCTGATCTACAGGTCTACACTGGTGTCACCAACGGAGGCGAGCCCAGCGGAACTTGCTCTTGAACGACGCCTGAGGACGACCCTGCCAACTCTACCGTCAAACCTGAACCAGCAGGTCTACGACAGAGCGAAGATTGCAGCCAGAGACGCTGAGTCGAAGCGTAAGTACAAACAAGCTTTTGACAGACGTCACGGAGCCCAGAACCTCCCGGAGCTGAATCCTGGTCAGCTCGTCCTGCAGAAGCTGGAGACCGACAAGGAGTGGCGTGGCCCTGCGGTTGTCAAAGAACGGTGTGCACCGAGGCCTTACATCATACAGTCTGGGGATAGGGCTTACCGCAGGAACCGCAAACACCTGAAGCGCTACGTCGACCCTCCTTCCATGCCTTTTTCACTTGTTGCCACCCCAGAGCCTACTCTGATGTTCGTTCCCTTACCTCCACCACCAGCTGTCCAGCTGGTGGAGCCTGATGTCACACCACCATCACCTCAGCCAGATGTCGCTCCAGCCAGTCCTGCTCCAACAACTACCCGAAGTGGACAAGTGGTCAGGAGACCCGCTCGCTACCCGGACTGATGTTCTTGCGACCCAGTCGTATCCTTTCGATGACTGATTTTACTTTTTGTTTATTCTTTGCTGATTACCCAACAGTTGTGTAGACTTACCTGTTCGAGGTAATTTATTTTCTTAAGTTTCGTTATTTGAACGCTATGCAGTTCTATGAATGTGACAAAGACAATTTGAAATGTGGAAATTATGAAATACCAAAGAACTTTATTGAAATGTGTTACCAAGTTCTCAAGTGCAAGCCCCGAATCTTCAAAGACAATTGATGTGTGAATTTTGTTAAAGTTAGAACATTCCCCATTGAGAGACTCGAAACCGATAATCTTTAATCCGTTTTGGGGTTTTCCTTTTTCTTCAATATTAAAAGGGGAGATGTCACGGTAGTCAGCGTATTGTACCTTACTCTTTTTTAATCACGGGACGAAAGCCCCGTATGCCATGGGCTTTTGGTTAATGTTACTCACTTCGGGGATCAACATAAAAAGTCAGACACTACACCCGGGCTTATTATTAGAATGCTTGCTGTCGTGTGTGTTCGTCTCTCCAGTTTACAGTCGTGTGTGTATACTAACATTACACTCGGTATTATCAAATACTTCAAAACTATCCTTTCGACTTAGGAAAAGCCATGTTGGTTGTCTGTTGTCCCCACTAAAGGAACGTATATTTTCTGCTTCGCAGTGAGACAATGGCGAAAAAAGGTTGGAGGCCATGGTCTGCTGCTATCGTAGTCCTCCTTGTTGTTACGAGAATTGATGCCATTTGCCAGAAACGAGAAGTATTGGGGGATCTCTCCATCCCGGGGTAAGTTTGGGGATGACCTGTCCTTGACTTGACAAAACGATTAATTAGTGATAAAATATGTTCATGATGAACGGTTCATGATTTGCATATATAATTTATGCATGACAAGTAGTTTGTCTATTCTAGCGTAGGTAAGTGAAGTGATTTTATTCCAGAATGAGCTTTTGAATTATTTTGTCAATTCATGAGTACGTTTACGAGAGCTTTGACTATTCTCTAGTTAAAAATTATGTCAAGGGATTTGCCTATTCCACGATAAATTGTTGACTTAGTTATTGCATAGTGAAATATGGAACAATTTGTCTTGCGTTATGTATTTTTAAGGGTAATCTTTAGTACAATATTTCGCTCTGTCCCGGAATTTGTAAAGTGATCTGTCTTGTGATGCTCTGTCTGTACCGAGGGTATTTTATTCATTAACATCACTGAAGGTAAACTGTCCATAGCCATTTTTACTGATTCAGTGTAAACTACACGAATATAATCGCAGCAATTTCTATTCGCAGCTTTTTCTATTCGTTTTCCCCCCTCAAATGTAGCTGTTTTACTACCTCATCGATGCAATCTAGATACCCTCTAGAAGCAGACTTCAACTCTGATTGTCAAAGCCAACCTTTGCTGAAAGAAATACTAGGTTCCAACGGAAAGACCGAGATGCTCGATAAAATTACCCCCAAAACGAACCAAACTCAAGTCTTCTGTGTGCGAAGGCTAAGTGCCTATCTGTTACACTATAGACGCCAGTTTTCTACTCGTATGCTGCTGTATAGTAAACAGATTGTGTTCTCCTACTTGGCGCTACTGTTCCAACTTGAGTGTTTGTGGTGGATATAAGATTGTAGCCCAGTTGAACTCTTTCATCATGTTGTAAATCGGGTCAGTCGTCTGCATCTGCGCGTTAATGAACCTTTCCACTTCCCCAGAAAAGGCTTCTGAGTCTGCTCTGGCTGACTTTCATTCCATGAGATTTGACCTTTAAAGTCAAAGCACTTTAACCCTTTGACGTGAGTGGAGAAGATGAAAGGTAGTCGATGACGTACATACTATTTTATATCCTTACCACTTCTTGCCATAGCCTTCAATTTTCTCAGTCTTCCCGATTTGTTTTTATCGCACCTTTTGACATTATGACGTGTATGCGCGTACTTTTGTTGCTATAGCTTGCAGTTATTAGATTTTACATGATTGTTTTTGTATCGTGTTCCTGACGAAGCCCTTTACAGGGCGAAAAGTTGAACTTGTATTAAACCTGAAAAATCTCTCTACCCCCCTTTTTTTCTCTGCTACCTAAAAATGATGATGATGGTGATGATGATGATGATGATGATGATGATGATGATGATGATGATGATGATGATGATGATGATGATGATGATGATGATGGTGGTGTCAGTGACAAAGTCGTCTACGACGTAGAAAAAGACAACGATAGACACTCCGACAACACATGACTTTATTTAAGACGTGAGTATAGTGTGACAGAGAAAAAAAATCCAATAAAGAAACAAAAAGCAAAGAGAAAATCTGGGGTAGATTACCTCTCTCCTTCTCAACCCCACCTCCGGACACATCCTGAAATAATAGTTACCAGTGTATAGAGTGGTTCAGTCGTTTGTCTTTGCTTTCACCTTTACGAAGGCACAATGACATGTATGCAGTGATCCAACCAAGTGTCTTTCCTTTCACCGTTACCTGGATACCTGTGCGCATAGATTCAACTGTGTGTCGTTGCTTTCTCCATTACATGGGCACCTCTATGCAACGATTCAACCGACTGTGTTTTCTTTCACCGTTTCCTGGATATCTGTGCGCATTGATTTAACAGTGTGTCTTTGCTTTCACCTGTATGCAGTGATTCATCCGAGTGTCTTTTCTTTCTCCCTTACCCAGGCACCACCCTCTGGTTGTCCGTTACAACGTTTGCGTAGACAACACCACCATATCACCCGAACCCTCCATGGTGCAGACCGGGTAAGCGATCGAATTGCATCCATTGAGCCTTAGTTTCAGGGGTTTCACTAAGATTCTCTACTGGTAGTATAGAATCTTTGGTTTCACTATAGCTGATGCATAGATAGTATATTTGTCACTTAGAGGCTATGCAAGGGACACTTTCACAGGATGACGTCTAATCAATCTGCATAGTTAAACGCAGATGAACTAATGAATTAACTAACAAACCAAGAAGCGAATAAAATTGCTTGTTCAATAATCTTAAAAGTCTGCATTACATGTATTTGCTGTCAAACACAATGACTAACAGAGTAGAGTCTATTCGTGTATGTGTGGTGCATGCTTGCAAGCGTGCATGTGTGTGTTTGTGTGTGTGTGTGTGTGTGTGTGTGTGTGTGAGTGAGTGTGTGAGTGTGTGTGTGTGTGTGTGTGTGTGTGTGTGTGTGTGTGTGTGTGTGTGTGATATATACATATATATAATATACACACTATGATGTTTTAATTTTTTTAAAATACGTAATGATTTTTTTTCGTTTATATGTCCTCAGGGTTGCTACCTTCATACGAGAGTGTTGTGGATGCCGGGTCTCCAGTGTAACAGAGAGAGAGGTGAGTGGACAGTATGTGTGTGTGTGTGTGTGTGTGTGTGTGTGTGTGTGTGTGTGTGTGTGTGTGTGTGTGTTCCAAAATTTCTTCACAACAAGCCAGAGGGATTGCTCATGTTGATTCATTCAAATGTCAGCTGAAGTCGTTTCTGTTTTAAAACTAATAAGATAAATATTAGGAGTGATTTTCTTTTATTCAGAACACAACGTTTTATGTTACTGTTGTACCTTGTACTGTTTTGTAAAGCGTTCAGAGCCTGTGTATTTTAATCGGGGTGGAGTGCTATATACATGTCTATTATTATTATTATTATTATTATTATTATTATTATTATTATTATTATTATTATTATTATTATTATTATTATTATTAAGGCCAATAAACAACAAAAAAAAAGATTGATGAACAGTCCATTATTCATTAGACTGAAAACGTTGAAGATAGGCCTACCTAAAACTCAGGATTTTTACTCACTTTTTAAAAAGTCTCTTTTGATATGGTTTCTGTCCGCTCAACAAACTTTCCTAGCTATAACGTAGAAAAAGCCTATTATTTTCTATTGGTATGGTCGCAGTCTGAAACATAAAGTATTTTTCAACGGATAAGAATGGAGTGGATCCTAGGCTGGTGCTCTGGTATAGTTTGCTCCTTCTACCCTCTTAAACACCTGTCGTCTTTATCTCTCCTCTTTTTTGTATATTATTACTCTCTAATAACATCTTTGATCGTCAGCGCTTATATGATCTATTTGTGATGCAAGTACCGTTGAACTCTCACTGCAACTTAGATAGGACTACAAAAGAGACACTACGGTACAAAAGTGTGGGCGCGCGTTTTCAGTGTTAGTTTGTGTGTATGCATGAGTGAGTACGTGTGTGGGTTTGTGTTTGTGTGTGTATGCATGTGTGTTTACGTGCGCGCTGTGTGCAAAATTGTTTTGTGTATGTGTGTGTGTGTGTGTGTGTGTGTGTGTGTGTGTGTGTGTGTGTGTGTGTGTGTGTGTGTGTTGTGTTTGTGTGTTTGTGTGAGTTTGTGTGAGTGTGTGTGTGTGTGGAGGAAGGGGGGTGTGGGGTGTGTAAATACCTTACTTTTTACTTTTTATTTTTTCCTTCCTCTGGTATCCTTAGGATGTTGATGGGAGGTGCAGGTTTAGGTCCTGTGCTAGGTGTGTAGCGTCTGTGGTAAATAATATGTTATGTTGTTCCAGGACCTTTTTGTTACCCCATCCAGCCTTTCTTGGTCTTCCTCTTGATTTGAAGCCGGATTCTCGGGTATTGTAAGCTCTAGCCGCTAGTTGTTTCTGGGGCTTTCTGGTTAGATGTCCAAACCATTAGACTCTTTGACGCTCTTTGAATTTTTATTACTGGTGGTATTCCAGTTTGCAGACGTATGCTTTCGTTTCTTATGTGGTCTCTTCTGGTGACCTTGGTGGTTTTGCGGAGGCACCTCATTTCGCATGCATTGATATTTCTTTCTTGTGCCTTGCTTAGAGACCATGTTTGGTGTTGGTATTTTAAGGCTGGTATGAAGATGCTATTGATGAGCTGGAATTTCACTTCGATTGGGATGTTTTTGTGACTGAGCAGGGGTGCTAGCTGGTAGGTCGCTGCATTTGCCTGCATTATTCTTGTTTCTATTTCTTTTTCCATACGCCCATCTCGTGTGAAGATGCTTCTCAAATTTTTAAATTCCTTTACTTTTTGAAATTGTGTTCCGTAAATAAGGATGTTGGATTTCCTTGGGTTTCAGCAGACCTTCATAACTTCTGTTTTTGAAATGGAGATTTTTATGTTTAGGTGTTTACATTCATCATTTAGTTTTGTGGTGTGTTTTCGTAATTCTTCTTCATCTGTATTTAATAGACTCTGGTCATCAGAAAATAGAAGCACGTTCAGTTCAGTGATGTTGTCATTTGCTGTTTTCGTGATCTAATCAATAAAGTGATAAAGAGCAGCGGAGAGAGAACTCTCCCTTGTCTCACACTAGACCTGAAGGGAAACCTGTCCAAAAGTCATTATGTTGGTATTACGGCACACAGGCTGTTTTTATAAAGTGACATGATGTTCTCCAGGAACTGTCCTCTTACACCATATTCCTGTAAGACTTCCCAATATTGAAATTTACCCGATCGAACGCCTTTTCCTGGTCCAACGAGACGATATTGAGGTCTTTGTTATGTACAATGGCAGTCTCACACAACTGTCTTAATGCCCCTGCCTTTTCTGAAGCCAAACTAGGATTCACTGAGTTGAGTCTCTACAATTGGTCTCATTCTCATTTCCAATGTCTTGGCATGCATTTTACCCACATGGCTAAGAAGGGATATTCCTCTGTCGGTTCCACAGTCTCTTTTGTTACCTTTCTTTTTTTCCAAATAGGTACAATGACAGCTCGCTGCCAGTCATCGGGTGTTATTTTGTCGCCCAGGCCATTTGTGTATGCTACATATTATCTGTTTATAAATATTATATTATACTCATGTACATACGTATGCTCCCATGTAGCACTTCGATAACTTTGTACTTTTATCTTATTTCGTAGTAGCTGTCGAAAACGAAATACGTATCCCTCCCCCCTCCCCCTCCACCCACTCCCCATCCCCACCCCGTTTCCAGTGAAGGATAAATACAGTGTTCCTTTGTCTTGGCTCATTTTACAAACATTCTATTTCAGCACCGCCTGCAAACGCTACACCCTCCATCTGAAACCCGGAGCATCTACGTGCCGGAGATCCAAGCCTGCGAGTGCGTGGCTTGTGACACCAACGTCTACGACTGGGCCCAGTACTTCATGTTTCTCAACCACAGGAGAAGGAAATAAAGCGGCACGTTGAAAATAACTAAAACCGTGTTAGTAGGCAGGTCTACTTGGCTTTGATTATGTTCTTCTTGTTTGTAGTCGTGATGATCTTTTCTTTCTTTCTTCTATATTTGTTTTTTAAAGTGTGGCCTATAAATATTTACAAAGCAGTTTCATTGTATTGTGTTCCCCGCAATTTGTTTTCCC
>NW_004797608.1:500386-507730 GCF_000002075.1 Aplysia californica
GTGATCAGTCTGTACTTCTGTTTACACGACATATTGTCTGTTAATTGAACTTCAGCACTTGTCTTGCCATAAAGCCGCATTTGGTTTTACGCCATATTCTACTGTCGTTTTCAACGAGTTGGGCCGGTATTCTTATATCTCAGCATCGTTGTAGCATTAATTTTGTCCTACGGTTCTCTGCTCGCCAAACTACAAACGACTAATAGGAGAGCAGTATGTGCCCAACAGGGACCTATAGGATTGTAAAAAGTAGCCAAACTGGCCTACAAAAGAAGAGTGAGGCTATAAAAACCACTATCTCTTTTTACTGATGAAATCCATTTCAACATAGCTTTCCCCCTTGAATGTTTGTAGAAGTCCTCCCGTCTTTCTTTTAAAGATCGCCTTGTGAAGTAATGTTTCGTGATTTAAAGCTTAACGTCAGAGTAGACAAAAACTCCACATCCATGAGCAAAGTATCACAGTCATAGACAACGTGTTGCAACAGAATTCTCAGCACCAAGACCAAGATGAAAATATACCAAGCACATTATAGTCTAAACCCATATGCTGTACTCGGCCGAGACCAGGTCAGCGTATTCAGATCGAGACAAAGAGCTTCAAAGCTTTCTCGTTAGATGCCGGAGAAACATCCTTGGACAAAGGTCAAGATCAAATTACCAAGACTAAGACAAAGGAAAGATGATGAACGTTATTAATGCAAAGCACTCACAGATGCTGTTTGTACGCATGTTTTGTTTTGTTTCGGTTTGTTTGAATAAAGAGAAGCACATCGGCACAATAACGGACATAATATAGTGCTGGGTGAAAGTAGGAGGGATATTCAGGAACAACAGAGGGAAAGAAAAGAAGTAGGACCTATCGGTAGCGCCCCCTACCTCCAACAGTCACTAATGGGATGGATAAGCTGCACCATGGTTAATGGGAGAATACCACGAGAGCCACTCTATGGGGAAATAGAATACGAAAGGAGCAAAAACACATTTATCCCTTTGAAAGCATAACGGTGCCTGCAAGAAGCACATCACTTTAACAGATTTCAGCTCTTGACCCTGGGACAAAATGCCAGAAGACTAATTCTAATGTTAGAGGGATGCTAATACCAATCTCAAGGTGAACGAGAAGGACGCGACATAGATTTTATAACATTGATTATACGCACCGTCTGGAGAGATAGAAAAAGTCCCCAAAAGAGCACAAGGTACTGATCATTACCGATTACCATGCACTCTTTGCAACAAACATCTTCATATGCCAGCATTGGCCTCATGTGCCATCGCCACTGACACAAAGATGTAGACCAGGTAAGCACCTCAAATTTCAGTTATCCGGAGGCCGCTGAAGTTAAAGTCCGGGTGAGCCCGGATGCATCAAGTATTCCACCCCCACCCCCAGTCCCCCCCAAAAAAAATTAAAATTAATTAATTAAAATTAAAATTAATAAATAAATTCAGTTGGTTTTTTAAAAAGTGCAACTGACTTAATCTTCTCAAAATAGCAGTTCAGAACAGAGACAGTTCCTGAGATCGTAGGCTTCTGTTGCCAACACCTTGCTGTCAGAGACATGGTAGCGCTTCCTCTTACATAACTCAGTATTTTGGCTTGAGGGAGGAAGCAAGTTGGAGTAATGGGACTTCAGCGACCCAGCATGGCTTGAACTTGAAGAAGCTCACCAGAAAGTTTGGAACAGTTCATGGCATAGGAGAGCTTTTCTCGTAGACATGTGCTGTTAAAAAAACAACAACAACACACGACCAGCTTTACACCTTGGAATGCCTGGTGAAGATTGGGGGACAGTTTAAGTAGAAATTGATCAAGCTTGGGCTGCACTAGTACTATACTTTGAGGTTAAGTAGCGGCGCGAAATATCGTCCTAGTGGTCTCAACTGATATGTGGGCTGCGAGTTTGAGACCATTGTTGAAAACCAATAAATTTTAAGATGCAAGGTGTCAAAAAAGAGGACCTACGTAAAGGTCCAATAATTCGGTCATTACTTCACTAATTCTAACAAAACCTCGAACGAATAAAATTCAACCAGGAGGACATTCAGTTTGTAAACATGAAGAAAATCCACTATCGCCGTTGTGAAGAATCAAGTTTTTAAAATTTCATCCAAATTTAAGTAAATGCAAAATTTCTCTTCTTAGAAACGTTCAGGTACAGGAGCATTTTCGGCCCGTACTGGTCTCAGGACAAGGGCGGTAAAACCACAACAGTCACATCAGATTGATATCTCACCGTGCTGAGAAAGTTTTGGAAAAGTTTAGGAGGAGACGTATGTATTGTGCTGTAGATGCCTGGTTCCAGTCGGATAGGGCTACATTCCAAATGTCCAGATTGGTCCTTGTAAGATTCCAAGAAAGGTTTGAGGAACGCATTATAAGCTGACCGCTTACAAATGAACTGTAACCACCTTCAATAGAATTGAGCCCTTTAAATTATTACCTTAAATAGTGTTTTTTGAGAGTCTACGGAAACAAACCACAAACAATCGAACGGTTGAAAGTCAACGTTTAATAGAGTGTCCAAAGAATCAGCCCAATAACACGTCATGGGGTTATTAAAAATTTCCATTGGCTTATAAAAGCTTGTAGGGAGAGACATGGTCAATCCCTGGCGATTGAAATAGCTATTTCCTCCATGAGTTTATTTGATAATATAGTTTTTTGCTTAAATTTGTTCTTCAAAGGACAAATAATGTCCATTTGAAATAGATCAGTATTGTTGATTTTTGAAGAGTTGCAAAGCTCAAATTTGGTTGAAATTTTAAGAACCTGATTTTTCACGAAAATGGCAGGTGATTTGTTTGATTTTGACACGTGTAATGTCCCCTTGGTTGAAGTTCATTTCTTCAAAGTTTTATTAAAATTGGTCTAAAGGTGACCGAGTTGTTCCCCTTTAAATGGGTCCTTTTTTTTTTTTTAGACACGCGGTACAGGTACCAATACTATTGTCTGTTGAGATCGAACAGTGCCTTCAACAGAGAATGAATAGATTGGTCCAGAATTTCCAAAATATAAAAGGGAATTCTATTTTTCTATTATTGTAAAAAAAAAAAATTGTCTTGCTTTTTACTCCTGTTGGTGTTTTTAATTTTTACCCCCCCCCCCCCCCCCCCCCAAAAAAAAGCAGCAGCGGGAAAGTGCATGCCAAGGGAAACTATTCAGAAGAGAAATATGAAATCGAATGTTTTGTAGCGTTGCCTCCCTTCACAGGACTTGTCCTCCTTCCCTCTCTCTTTCTTCTAATGTCATCAAATCAATAGTTAGCTCCCTTGGCAGGTGTTGTTCACAATGTTGATTTTTGATACGAGTAATACTTTGATTGATGGAGAAGGTTACGTGTGTCGTATTACATTCACCATTTTTTTCATGTTGTCCCACAGCCTACGTATAACAATTACATAAACGCTAAAGGAGACAATAAGCTCTCGTGAGCTTCGAGCTTGGGCAATAACTGCAATTTATACTGAAGGTATTATTTTTCAACAGGGCTGAGTCACTGAATTGACAGCTGATGGGTTTATATCGAAATCGTCACCAAAATAGTAAGTGTGCTAATTTGCAGAAATAAGCAATTCTTGAAATTCAAGAATGTGTGCATTAATGTTAACAACAAACCGACTAGAAAGTGTCCTTTTCTAAAATTTCCAGAGTTTTAATAGGATATTTATTTGACATCCTGAGCCACACCCAGAATAATGATATTACACACCTCTTTGTCTGAAACGTTTTACACTGCACGGTCTCCCAATGTGTACAACAGGGTCAAATCAAATGCAAGACTTTATATTTGTGCTTGAACAAATTAACTATTTTTGTTCAAAATCCTCCGATATACCAATACATAAGAAGACATATCGGCATGTGTCGAAGGGTCGCAATGCAAGGTACTGACTTCCCTAACTTTAAAGGGTTCTTATTATGCCCGGCACAGGGATTTTATAAACCTTTAACCAAGTAAATAAATTTCGTTTCACAAAATTGCCCTAATTGCATATGGAAAAAAAATGAAAAAGAGGGGGCGGGGACTGGGTTTTTTTATTGGAGGGGTGGGGGCTGGTTCCCGGATAAGAAGGTATATTCAGCTTGAAATGTTGCCATCTGTCATCCTCCTCTGGGTCTGTGGAAGCTGCAGCCACGTTTTACTTGCCACGTTATTTCTTTTGTTGTTGGACTTATCACCTGCCTCCTCCTCCTTGTTCATTGAAGTAATTATAAAAGAAGAGTATAAAAGACGTGAAGACTTTGATAATGTGTAAAAAATATTTTGGTAGTAATGACGTTCGACATTTTTCTCGAAAGGCTTCTTCAAGAGCAAAATTAGAAGGGGAAAAAAAACAAAAGAAAACTTTTAAAAATACTGGCACCAAAAGCGTTCACTTACAGAAGGGCTTTTCGGGAAAAATCCGAAATTCTGGAAAATCATCATCATCATCAATATTACTATTATTATTATTATTATTGTTATTATTATTATTATTATTATTATTATTATTACTATTGTTGTTGTTATTACTATTACCATTATTATTTCCATTATTATTATTATCATCATCATCTCCATCATTAGCATAGCTATCTTAGTTGACTGTTGTAGTGTCTTGCATTTTGATATGTTAGACAGTAGGCTACTTGTACAACTTCGGTGTCCAAAAAGACCGCAGGACAAACGAAAATCCAATTCACTCAACCATCTGTATGCCCGATTTTGCTCGCTGTAAGGCGACTACTTTTCTTTCAGTTAGTAACCAAATTAATCTTTGCTGTGGTATTAGGGACACACCGCATGTTTAGTCAGTACAGTGTAGTTGTCCTGGGCTGTGATAAAAAAAAAAGATTTTAATTTCTTTTTATTTCGGATTGTTTGGACAGTTTCCATAGCTCTCCGGCTATTTGGTTCAGTCGTGTTTGCGGTTGACGTAAGATTCGGAGGTCCCATTTCATAATAACCTTAATTTGATTACAAACAAAAGCACCATCCCCCCTTCCATGAAAATGAAAAGAAAACAACACCCCTCCACTTGATTAACTTAAAAAAGCACCAAACAAACAAAAAATCACACACACACACAACCACACACACACACATACACACACACACACACACACACACACACACACACACACACACACACACACACACACATACACACACACACACTCACACAGACACACGCACACAAAAACAAACTCAAATAGACACACACACACTAAAGAAATAATTAACCCTCCCCCTTAAAAAAAACAACCCAAAAAACCTCTGTGATAAACGTAGAGAGCATACGACACGTTTTGCAATTAACTGCTCGCGGAATTTCCCTCTACGATTGAAATAAGGAGCATTTTAAATTTTGTTTACTTCACACCGTCAAGTCGCGAACAATTTTTTTACAGTTACCAGCTCAAAGGTACAAGCTTACTTTAATTTAACCGTCAATTATTTCATGAGTCGTTTGGTCTTGGGAAATTGGAGAAACCGATTGAGAAAAAGGTATAAACAACATTTCCAAAACATGACGTCTTTAATTAAAAAGGTGTGATACTGACATGCCTCCTCATAAGGGGAGTGACGCATACGCGGTCAGGGTAGGCGAGTTTTTAGTTTTCGCACGTAACTGGCAAGGGTGTCTATATATTGTGGCATCCAAAGGAAACGTAAAAAGGTAGTAAACACCCAATCATCGTGATAAAACTGAGCACTTCCCACTCGTGCAGCATGCGAGTTTAAAGCTAAACGAATTCTGCATTATCTGACACTTTGATATTTTATATACGTCAAGAGGCACCCGAGATTTGGTTACTCAAAGCTCAAAACTGACCTTTAAAAGTCAGGCTTGGCAAAATTGTGCGAAATCAAAGAAACGTAAAATTATCTTCGCTCGTGTATTGAGAAGTATCAGTACTGATAGCACGGACATACATTGTATATCAAATGAATGGAGAATTTTGTCTCTACAATAAACAATACTTTATTTCGACATTTTCAAACAAAACTGAAAACAGAGCAATCACAAACACCCATGCAAAATTTGGACTAAACATTAAATTTTTATTGTGTTCATTGTTATTTTGCTTAGGTTTTGTGTAGGGCACGAACCATTTGGCGTCGGCTCTATAAATTTTGGACATTATTATCTGTCATTTCATGCCAAATGTCACAGACAGTTTCAAACAAAAGATCTGAATTGGAGCAAAGTCGATTTTCTTCAATTGTTGTTTCATGGGACTTGACATACCTGTAGGATTCATATCGGGGCTATTTACTGATGACCACCTCGACTTTGATACGATTTGGTTTTCTTAAAGTTGTCTAGCGGCAACGGTTCTGTCAGAAGGTGCTTTACCATGCACGGGGATGTCTACTTGAATGACACCGTGACGAAAATAAAGGCAAAGCATAACGTTCCAACACTTGCGCAATGTTGTCCACAAAACCAAGCCATCCGGTGATTCACCCGTGGGCGGTTTTGTTTATTCCATCCCAGACCTCCCCGAACCATAGCAGTTTCGTTGCCGCTGCTCCTTACTGACGTATGATTAGTCCAAAATCTAACACAGTCCATGTGTAAAACATGTTTCGTGCTCTGCGCGAAACCAATAGATACTGAACAAAACCCAATCATACTAATGAGCTTTTTGATTTTTAATGGTCAATTTTGAGTGACCATATCTTGGGCGTCTTTTAATATAGATAAAATATCAATGTATCAGATGATGCCAAATCTAACTATAAATTGGTATGCTGCATGAGTGGACAGTGTAAGGCTTTAACATTGTTATCTCCACGTTTTTAATTAAATTTGTTACTACCCTGTTTTCTAATCTGTCCGAAACATAATCAAAAGATGCTGTTCATTGCATATTTTTTTTCTTCTTTTGATGTTCAATGCATGCCCATTCCACCAATGTTGATGCACCTCAATACACGAGCCAACACACTTTTACGTTTCTTTGGTTTTCGCATAATTTTGCCAGGCCTGATTTTTAAAGGTCAATTTTGAGTGACCATATCTTGGGCGTCTTTTAATATAGATAAAATGTCAATGTGTCAGATGATGCCAAATCTATTTAGCTATAAATTGGTTTGCTGCGTGAGTGGACAGTGTAAGGCTTTAACACGATGCTTGGGTGATTACATTTCAAGTTTCTTTTGGACGCCACTGTATATACAAAATATTTTTTTGTTGTTCAAAGATACGCCTTGTGTTTTCAAAAGTCACATCCCACTTTAAGTGCAAGATTGTAACCTCAAATGTAAACGTAATACATGTATAAAATTTAAACGCCCGATAACTACTTCAAATGTGACGCCTTTTACAAGGTGAAAAAAAAAGGGGGGGG
>NW_004797608.1:509847-512347 GCF_000002075.1 Aplysia californica
ACTACTACTACTACTACTACTACTACTACTACTACTACTACTACTACTACTACTACTACTACTACTACTACTACTACTACTACTACTACTACGACAGACAGACAGACAGACAGACAGACAGACAGACAGACAGACAGACAGACAGACAGACAGACAGACAGACAAACAAAAACAGAAGAAGAAGGACAATGAAATTCTTCTACGTCAAGTTGTGCCAAGGGTTTATCTCATTCCCAATTAGCTTTCTTTCTCTGAATAAAAATCTGTAGTTTCCCAGATAATTTATGCCCTTGTAATTGCATGAGTTTTACGCCCCATCGACATAATTTAGATTATTTAGGAGGCTGGCTTCCGAACCAGCTTGTCGTGGCCAACCCGGGCTGGGAGCGATGCAACATCCTAGGAGAAAGACCAAGAAATTCGATAAAGATGTTTTCTCCGCTCGGATATCGAACTCCGGTCTCCTGTGTGCGACAGCGAACCCACCACTGTGTGACTGTCCGTTGCTGAACCCTAAATGCATCATCATCATCATCATCATCATCATCATCATCATCATCATCATCATCATCATCATCATCATCATCATTGTTGATAGCAGGGAACAAAAAAAAAAAAGGGTTGAGACTAAGTAGATTTTTCAAATTTAATACAGGTTTAAAGTTTCGCCCTGTAAAGGGCTTCGTCAGGAACACGATACAAACAAACAATGGAAAATCTATTATTAGGCCTAACTACAAGCTATAGCACCAAAAGTGCGCGCATACACGTCATATTGTCAAAAGGTGCGATAAAAACAAGCCGGGAAGACCAGAGAAAATTGAAGGCTATGGCAGGGAGTATGAATATAAAATAGTATATACGTCAAATCATCACCATCGTCTTCATGTGCAAGCAGATCTGTGACCGACATTGGAGAACATGGTTCTTCATTCATTCCTTAGCTCGGATGCTCTAAAGTAGTCTAAAGAAAAACCTGTTGTTTCTCCGTCATCCACCTGTTTAAGCTCTCCACGTAGGTTGCTCTGGGGCTACCCCTGTTTTGCTTGCCTTCAGTGTTGCCAGTGAGAGATAGATATTCAAGGCTTTTATGTCTATTCACGTGCCCCAGAAACTCCATATGTCTTTTCCTGATTATCACTTGCAGATTATCATTAATGAGAGATCTATCTGCTCCACCACCGAAGTATTATTGTAAATACGTTCTGCTTGTATGTAAGTAAGTAAGCTAATGGATCAGCTCCATGTTTAATGAAATGCATTCCTTTTTTGGCTGCCCATCGATATCGTAAGGATTAAAGCAGTGTGCATGACACAGCTTTATCTTGGCGGTAGACATAGAGGAAGTAGAGTGCCCAGGTACTACTTCCCTCTCTTCAGATTTTGACTTCCTTGATAACCCTGAAATGAGAGACGCAACTATCAGGGAGAGACATTGTCACTACCTTTGTAATCAAGGAAGGTGTAAGGGTGCGTCTTACAATTTACAGGTGTGGTATGGACATTCTTTTAAAGAATATTTGAACTTTGAATTTTGTCCAGGTGGTGGCCTCACGACCTACTCCTCTCGCTACGACCGTCAACCACCATATAACGTGCTCAACCTGCACATGAGACCATTGAGGTTTGTTTGTCCTTATCCGAGAAGTTAGGTGCTATACTTTGTCTATCGCTAATACATTGTTTACTTGTGGCGAGAAACAACGTTTTCTTACAAAAGGTATTATTCTATGCTTGTCAACATTACCTACATCTTCCACATTCATAACATTTACAATAGACCATGTTTATTTGTGTAAAGAGAATCACATATCGACACACTAACGTCCACTTAGTGCAGGGTAAGAGTAAGAAAGACAGACAGAAACAATAGAGGGAAACAAAGCAAGTACTACCTTCATATGGCGCCCTCCAACCACCCTTGATAGACCACGACTACGTAAGTTTGGGAATCAAAACACCAAGGTTTAAAAATGAAAATAAACCTGAAATCCCTCAATACAAATATTTGTACATTCTGTGTGCCCCCCAGAAGCAAAACGTGACGAATATTTTATAGTAATTGTTCAAAATTGTGATACCAACAAAGTTGTATTTCCCCTCCAAATTGGTCAGCTTTGCGGTCATAAATAGTTGATTTTTACATAATTCGACACATAGCTCCCACCTGATAAAAATAATTGTGATGTTTTGCTTCACTGTCAGCAGAGTAGATTCTTCACTTCGACTTTTGCGGACCACCACCTCCCCGAAAAGCCCCGAAAACAAACAAACAAAACAACAACAACAACACTAACAACACTAACAACACCACAACTATCAACACCACCGCCACCAACAACAACAACGACAAAAACAACAACAGCAACAACAACAATGAAAAAAAACCCTTGAAATTTAAGGGGAGAATGTGGGGAGTTGCTCAGTTCGGTTAGTATTATAATAAATAATATTATTATCTTGAAGTTGCTTCTGAACACCTTATTGTCATATGATAATT
>NW_004797608.1:515176-516624 GCF_000002075.1 Aplysia californica
TCCGTCTGTGTGTGTGCGTGTGTGCGTGTGTGTGTGTGTGTGTGTGTGTGTGTGTGCGCGCGGATGACTGGCGCACGACCCCGCCTCCCGACAATCGAGCTCTCTCCCAGTTCGTTTGCCCTACTGGCCGCTACACGACCCCGTCTTCCTGACGTCACGGCGACCGGTCCAGGCAGGCCGGCCTTTCCGCGCCACATACCGATCACTGGGGTCAGGGCCCGCTAATGGGGACAAGGAAACGGTCGGGAGAAACACAAGGAGAGAGATACGAAGAAGGAAAAAGATAGAGAAATGAAACGACTGGAGAGCCGGGGGGTGGGGAGGGGGAGAGTCACCGCAGACTAGAAGAGAAAGAAAGACTGACAGAGGGGGAGAGAGATGGGTAGACAGAGAGAGAGAGAGACAGAGAGAGAGAGACAGAGAGAGAGACAGAGAGAGAGACAGAGAGAGAGAGAGAGAGAGAGAGAGAGAGAGAGAGAGAGAGACAGACAGAGAGAGAAAGAGAGAGTTGGGTGATGGGTGGGAACTATTATCAATTGTGAGGACCATGGGTGGATTTGAGGGGGCGGGACCGAAGATATAAAGGGGGAAGTAGGATTAGAAAACTTACAGGGTGCTCATGGACTATTGGCCAGGGGTGTTTTTGTTTTGTGGGTGGGCGGGGGTTGAAAGCTCGTGAGTTCGAGCACTGACTGGGCAGATAGGTTGAAGATTTGAGGTCGGGAGTGGATAGATGAGAATACATAAACACACACACACACAGATGGATAGATAGATAGATAGATAGATAGATAGATAGATAGATAGATAGATAGATAGATAGATAGATAGATAGATGGATGAGTGGTGAGGGGATCAGATAGACAAACAAACGGAGAGAGATTAAGGCGAAAAGAAAGACTGATGTTGCGACTTAATTGCTTCCTTGGTTTTCACAGTCACAGACTATTTTTGTCTCCTTACATTTTTTCTTTGTCTCCTAGTATTACAAAACCTTCCTTACTTTACAAACAACAGTTTTCTCAAAAGTGGTCATTAACAGAGAGTTCATTAAGTAATCCCGTGGGGCTGTTTACGTGTCTGGTCATCTATAACGGAAACATTTCGAAGAGTACAGATTTCCCTTTGCACTGAAGATGATTTAGTCTGAGGAAGGCAGCGACGCAGGCAAGCTGTTGAGTAAGCTTACAGGAGAATTGTGGGTAAACCCGATCCTGGCAGTGGTTACTACTCTGAGAGAAGCATAATTTGTCTCGCCACAGGCTTTGACTTTGAGTTCATGGACCGACAAAAGCACATAGCGTATTTGGTTGTAGATTTTAGTTTGGCAAAAGTTGACCTTGACAACCCCCGTCTTGAAATAAAGTAAAAGCCCCTTTCGAGAACGGCGCCGTGACGTTATGGCCAGTTTTATATATATATATGGCCTTGCAGGGACTGAAGACCCC
>NW_004797608.1:518742-520361 GCF_000002075.1 Aplysia californica
AGAAGAAGAAGAAGAAGAAGAAGAAGAAGAAGAAGAAGAAGAAGAAGAAGAAGAAGAAGAAGAAGAAGAAGAAGAAGAAGAAGAAGAAGAACGTACCTTCTCCTACCCATTCCACCCGAAAATCTGATTGATTTATTTCAACAACTGTATATTCGATAGGTTATGACATGCCCACAATTACTGACACTCGTACATTTCAAGGATTCCAGATAAAATACCCTGGTGACTAAATATGTCTACAGTTGCTGATATTGGTACATAATAATCATTCAAAATTAATTTCTCTGGTGACTATAATATCATATCACGCCACTCCGACTTTTATCCGTACTTGATCAAGCAGACTCAGCATATTATTGAGACGGCGTCTGTCCTACTTTAGAAACCGTACTCCTCTGTCCTTCTAGGTTTTCAGAACTGATGTCTGTGTTGAACACATAGGTTGTAAGCCTTTGGATGCAAAAGACTTGAGTTCAATTCCCCATGGGTCAAGTTATTTTATCAAGTTTCTTTTTTTTTAACGTATGTGTTTTCCCACCCGTTGAAGCACTAAAGATTATTTAGGAGGCGGGTTTCAGACGCTGCCTATGAGGGTCAATTTATAAAAAAGCCACGTTTCCCTGATCTTTCCCTGTCGCCCACTTGTTCAGGTTCCCCAAGTAGGTTGCTATGGGCCTACCGCTGCCTCGGTTGCCTTCAATTTTGCCAGTGAGAGCTAGATGTTCAAGACCCTTATAGACGAAGTTACATGTACTAGATAAAAATTATCCGTACTCGGGAATCAAACACGCCTCGCCAGCGTGCGTTAGCGAAGGGTCTAAATGCTGGGCCACAGAGCTGCTGGTGATTTTTTTTTTGCCTTTCTGTTGGACTTTATACCACGTTACCACTTGTTGGCCCTAACTGCAGTGTCGAAGCAGCCCACCTCCTAAGTTATCTGAATTGTGTCGATAGTGTTGTAAAATAGTAGTCACATCAAACATTTTTTCTAGCTCTGTGTCCTGGCAGTTTTCTGGTCTTCATCTTATTAGGTTTCAAGTGGAGAATTATAAACGAAGCAGCAAAATAAATAGTTATGGAAATAAATAAAATAAATTTAAAAAATTATTAAATAAGTAAATGAGTAAATAACTGAATACAATAAAGAAAGAAAGAAAGAAAGAAAGAAATAACTGAGCGCAATAAATAAATAAATAAATTATAAATAACGTATCAATCAGTTGATTAGTTCAATTAAGCCGTTTTTATCCTTTGGTCGCCAAGAGTAAAGCTGCGTATGAAACTCTCTTCAACCCGATGTTCTTGACGTGATATCATGTAACATTTTATGGTAAATTATTTCAGAACATTTTTTTCTCCGTCTTAATTTTTCATTTAAATGTGTTAAAAGCTAATGTCCGTTGCTGTGACTACCAGGCCGGTCAGAAGGGGAGACTTTTCAAGTGAGGACTGTTCCGAACGAAAAGCACACCGGCATTGCGACAGCCCACTGCACTCATCAACTTGGGGTCGACATAGATAAGTCGCAGTATCTATCCGGCCGGACACGTCTCCGACGGAGATAAACCAATCAAAATGCTGTGAGCCTCTAGACCAAGTAAAACAATCTGGGGGTTGAA
>NW_004797608.1:520545-521856 GCF_000002075.1 Aplysia californica
CCCAAAGCAGTGCATCTGTGTTCGGGAGTACGTCTCCGAATAGTTCCTGGGTGCTCGCCAGAGACGTCTCCGAATAGTTTCTGCTTGATAAGTTGGGGCTGACTGAGCTGCTTGCACTCAGCGATCCTCCCGTAATTGCAAAACGAAAAATGACGAAACAAAAAGAACTGTACATCTGAGGCGTCCAGGGGTATAATAAATACCCTTGTGTGTTAAACTCCGAGCCCCTGGAATATCAGGGAAGTGGAGATCAGCCAAGAAATGAAGTTCAGAAAAGGTCAATCAAAAAAGAAAAATAGGTACGGTAGCACCCCAATTATTAAATAACCCAAAAAATTAAAAACGAAATGATAATGAAATATGCCTATAGTGATAATTAAAATGATAATTAGAATAATGATGATGATGATACTAACTACTACTACTACTACTACTACTACTACTACTACTACTACTACTACTACTACTAATAATAATAATAATAATCGCACTTATATTGCGCTTATCCACGCTCTACTGCATGATCTACGGGCTTTGAATTTGCAACTAGTTTTACCCAAGTAGACTCTAGAACACTCAGAAACATTCTTGGCTTCCCGGAATATATACCGTGCAAGCTGCGGATTACACATGTGAAACGCTATCTGATAAGCCGGTTACTCATTCCTACTTGGGTGAAGTAAAAAAAACAGTCGAGTAAAGCGCCTTTCCCAAGGACAAAACGTCAGGCCTAGGCGGGATTCGAACCCATGAACTCTCGGTTGAGAGTCCGAGAGTCTAACCATTAGACCACCGACGCCACATTACATGTACGGAAAAGAGATAGACTGAAAGGCAAAACATGGGAAGAAAAAGACAACTGCATTATTATCATTGGAAAATATTTTTCCATCAACACGTGAAAATTGTAAAAAAAAATATAATCATTATATCAAAAGAATGATTATGATTATTGTCATAATCAGCACAACTTCTAACAGAGACATTCCTCTGATGGCTGTTTGATTTTTAAAAATATTTTTAACACAGGTTAACGTGTGTTTTCCAAGGACATTCAACCTGCGCACTTTAAACAAGTTTTTTTCATCGACAATGCCCAACGAGTTTTGTTTTGTTTTGTTTTCAAACCTGCGTTCACAGACATTTCAGCCAATGTGACCTCTACCTCAGACCCCACAAAAAAACCACCCGCCAGCCACCCGCTGTAATAGTTTGAGGAAGTAGGTTGTTGTTTTGGTTCACACTAGGAATGTGGGCGGGGCTCTAGGTGGCGCGGAGGTGTGGCGTGGGGGAGCGGAAAGGGGTCGGTTG
>NW_004797608.1:522057-525636 GCF_000002075.1 Aplysia californica
GAGAGAGAGTCAAAAGGCGAAGTGGTGGGGGAAGGGGGTATATAAAGCCAAAATACAAACATTAACCTTGCCTCTACCTTTCTGCCCTTCGTCTAATGAATGCTTTGTCGTAGCCCACCTCGTCCCCTAGAGCTCTGGGTAACACGGTGAAGGTCATGGCCAAATGGAAGCATCCAATCTGAACGCTGGCCGCACACAACTAACAGTTTTGGCTAAAAGTAAATTTCGACCTCCCCCCTCCCTCCCTCCTTCCCCCCTCCGCCCCATTCTTTTTGCGAATTAGACTAAATGTGACCCCACCAAATGTGGAGACCCCGGAGGTGCGATTAGGTCAAGCAAGTTCGTAATGAAGGGCTAAAGTTTACTTTAATAGGCTAATCTTATTTTTATTATGGTTATATGGCCTTTTTGACGACCTGGTGTAGATAGTACCCCGACTTTTACTCATTGGAACACCGATATAATATGTGCTGCAAGAATGACTCTTAAGTATTGTTGAATGTGTTTGGATCATAAGAAAGATAGCTGTTTGGATACATGTACATGTAATATTTCCTCGTGTTCAATAGGAAGTTGTTCAGAGCAGAATTACTTGCTGTTGGCTGACGTTTCAGATAACTTTGAAATTACTATACAAAACAGTTCAAAATTGGTCTTTCAGGATCTGTGTCTACTTTTTACTCAGTTGGGTTCATACATATACAGCAAAAACAAAATATAGGCAGACAATCTGCGTCTGAGGACAAGGTTACTTCTCAATCACAGAAAGCATACAGACCGGTAAAACTCTATTTACCCTCTCCCCACCCCACCCTCCTTTTCGAGACTTACTTGTCCCTCTCCGAACCAGGAGCCATGTTTAGGTACTTGTGACTTCATAATGTTACAATAATTGCACCCGGCACCCATGTAGGGCATATCCACGGTTTACTGCATACTACATGCGTTTCATAAATATCACAACCCCAGAAGACGCTGAAGAACACAACTGAGAAACATTGAATGTCGCCTTCTCGTGATCAGGCCTATATGCCCCTAAACACTAACAGAGAGTTACGGTCTTTCAATGTCTATAGTTGGGTACCAGTTCCCACCTGAAGGAATAGAGAGAAATGCATGTAAGGTGCCTTTCCCAAGGACACAGCGTCGGGCCCCTTATGGGATTCGAACCTATAACATTACGGTCCAATAGCCCAACCGCTAGACCACAGACGTCACACATGCGAAAGACACTTTCAATATATTTGAAAAATGGAGGGCCGAGATTTACTTTTATCTGTACAATTATGAAAAATACAGGGAATCCAGGGGATAGAGGTTTAAATCATTTACTATTTCATAATCGGTATGGGTCCAACGTCACCCTCAAGTAGGAAGAGATCGGGTCTGTGGGTCTGTGGAGTAGCCTGCCTCCTAAATGCTCCAAATTTTGTCGACGTTGGCGTGAAACAACTATAACGTCAACATAAAGGGTAGGTAGAAGCCTTGCGTACTGTCACTCTTCGGATAGATTTGGGTTTTTGTGAACACATAGTAGAAAAACATATTTTGTTGTTGTTGTTGTTTGTGAGATTTATTGACCTTTCTTAATTTGATTGGTTTCGTGTACACCGGTATTCTGACGGAAGCCTCAGTTTAACGTTCTGCCTCTTTCGAAGTCCAAACACCCGAAATCATACCCTCTTGAAGATGGTTTCAATAAGCCAATCGTTGGTCATATCAAAGGCGCAATAAGCAGGTTTCCGTTATTTATGACTTTATCTAAGGATTAACAAAAAAAAAGAAAGAAAAAGAAAAGAAAACCAAGGAAATCGACAGTAAACACATTTGGTAGCTCATAACCTTCAGTGGAGGCAGTCACCCGGAGTCCATGGACAACGCTACTTTTTCACTACAATGTGCTCTCCCGTGCATAGGCTAGTGGAGATCTACAGTGTACTGGCTGGAGTCAGTCGGCCTCACGGACATTGGGGTCAGGGAGATATCGACAGCCATTTCAGGCCAAGGCTACTGCTTTAGTTTTGTTGGAGTGAGAGACGATATGAACGGATACAAGGCCAAAGAAACTGGAATGGGATGGGAGGGGGGAAGAGAGAGGGAGAGAGAGAGAGAGAGAGAGAGAGAGAGAGAGAGAGACAGACAGAGAGAGAGAGAGAGACAGAGAGAGAGAGAGACAGAGAGAGAGAGAGAGAGACAGAGAGAGAGAGAGAGGGGGGGGGGAGGTGTTTGGTTTTCATTTTTGCCCATGTTTTAAGTAAGTTTTTAAAAAGTTCTTTGCTGTCTTCAATTACATAGATTATTTCATAACTTTTTTCCCCAACATGAAAACTAGTACAAAGCAAAAGAAAAAAAAACGACAAAAAGAGAACACACGAAAAAAACAAACAAACAGTAAGAACAAACAAACAGATAGACAAGAAAACATATACTCGATAGACATTAGCAGTTGAGATACAATACAGGTGTGATCTCTTCGAACCTGTTCAAGGTATGATACCTGATTACATCTCGGGCAGAGATCGCACTCTTCATCTCCTGTCTGGAGTCATTGCATAAACGTGTACACGATAAGCACTACATTCACAGTTCAGATACAAAGAGGTGCGATCTCATCGAACCTTTTCAAGGTGCGATAACTGATTATTTCTCGGGTAATGGACACGCTCCTAATCTCCTGTCTGGAGTTGTGCGAGATAGATAAAAGGTGAACGACTTATGTCTAGTGTCCTTTACTTCAGGCACAGAACATGCGGGCCTTTGAGGAAAAAAAAAGAGATCGGACTATAATTTCATTTTACTTTTAGGTCTCTATACTGGTGATGCAGTTGCTGTTTCATGAAATAACCTTTGATATCGCTAGCTACTATTGAGAGAACAATTATTGAGCTGAAAAGGTTTTGAGTCAAACGTCTCTTCCTCACATCCTTTTTGAGGGTTTTAGGGTGGCATTGATCACCAAAGCATTGTAGTATTTTTTGGTACCTTTTAATTCCAGCGTAACAATCATGCCAATGGCTAAATATGAGACGAGGTATTTAACGATGGAAATGTAGGTATCTGCTGACGATATTATTATGTCATCTCATTTTTTTGTTTTGTTTTTAGAACAATTATCTCAATACGCAGAATAATTCGATCAATGCTTCAAGTTTTGACGCATTTTTAGCCATAATGTTCTTTAATTGATTATTTTGCCTGTAAATCCTGTTACAAAACTCATTTTGAGTAGTACGATAGGAAATTCCACCTTGGTGTTGGAAGAAAACTTGTCATGTTACAGTTTATGGTGGCTGTATGGTTCCCCACCCCCTCAAAGAAAAAGTCCTAGTTATTTCCCATTCTGATCTGAGGGCCGACTATACTCCGCTCGACGTATTGGCCCTTTCCCCACTCTCACATAACACACGAAAGGGAAATTAATTGTTAATACTTATATAGACTTTACTTTCGTATTGTGCTGACTTTGCAACCAATGATTACATGTAAACTTCGAAGGCCTCGAAGGATATTACAAAAATCAAGAGATACATACACAGCTTGGGTGCATTTGTGCCTATATATTATATAATAATAATTATC
>NW_004797608.1:525747-527494 GCF_000002075.1 Aplysia californica
CACACACACACACACACACACACACACACACATGTATGTATATAAACATAGACAAATACACACACGCATACACATACCTAATAGACACTCAAAACAATGAGCTTAGAGACGAGACGAAATTTTATTTACCTATTATGTTTTTGTGAGCGTTCAGATTTTTTCGGGATTATTCTATGTTTTTGTTTGTTATTGTAAGTGTTTTACGGCACTCGCAACTGCGACGGTCATATGAGCGCGCAGAAGACATTAAACATTTTCATATATTAATTCTAAATTTTGCTCCATGGCGGCCGGAGCCTACACTTACCGATTTTGCATCACACATGGATCTTAAACGTGCGCAATTTAGGCACGGAACCACCGAGACTTTTTGCCCTTATCCGAGAAGGCTAGGTGATAGATCTTACCTTTTCTAAGGTCAGGGTGTGGCCGAAAGACAACATAAAGGAGCCAAGGAGCAGCAGTTGAAAGGTTGCAGGAAGAGTCAGGAGCCCACAGGAGGGAGCAACGTGGAAAGGAGGTGGGGGGCACAACGTGGAGAGGAATGCAGACGGCAAATCATGGTTAGGGAGAAGGAAAGGAGGTGAAAGGAGAAACATTTTAAAGGAGAAAATTGTCCGTCGCTGTCAGGTTTCAAACCCGGGACCTATTGAATGAGAAGCGAACACCGTAACCTCCAGACCACGACAGCCCCCTTATTATAGGTAGGCTATTTTAAACTGTTTAATGGTGTCGATGACTCACCGTTCAATATGAAGTCATAAAGTGCACGTCTTTACATTTGCCTTTAAGAAACGGGTTACAGTGCTGCCAATATCAGCGTCTGTGGTGTAGCAATTAGGCGTTTCCTCGTCGCACGCAGAAAACTTGAGTTCGAATCCCGTGTGGGAAAAATATTTTTCTAATATCTTGGTCTTTTTTGCGGGGACTTTTCATCCCTCTCAGTCTGGTTTTGACATGACAGGCAAGGTCAGAGTTCCCCTCCTAAGCTAGGTAAATTGTATTTATGGGGGCTTAAAACATCTACAGTTAAAAAGACCCAAAAAAATAATAAATAGAACAACCCCACCCCCACCCCCCCCAAAAAAAAATAGTAAAAAATCCAAAGCTACAAGCATGGCTAAAGTTACACATCGAAGGCCTTTAAAGTCAAACAGGACACCGATATGTAGGAGTTTGGTTTTTAAAAAGAAAATCCCCTTAAAATCCTCAAGCAATCTTCTGTTTAAAACTAGCCCAAACTAATCAAGTGCAATCAGCCAAAATCCCAACTTAAAAAAAACAAAAACATTAAATATTCCTCTAACTTGACCCTGTGCTAGTGTAAGCTCTTTGTCCTGATGAATAAGCCCACGCACGTGGACAGCAAGCAGTTTGGACTGACTGCTGAAATGTAGTATCGTTATACTGCCAATTTGGCTTTGAGCTGTTTGGAAGCTTATATTCAGTTTCTCCCACCTTGAGTAAGCATAATATGTTTTATGTAAATATGTGTAATTAAATCTGCGTTCAAAGGCGTTTTGGGAATAACTGTCGATTACCTTAAAGTTGAATTTTAAGGTTATAAAACTACAATAACTACTAGATTCTAGTTGTGTTTCCAGGTAATACGTTTTCTTCTAAGTTGTAGCGTCATATAATAATAATAATAATAGATAGCATTTGTATAGCGCATATCCCCGCTCAACAGCAGGCTCTATGCGCTTTACACTATATTATTACCCCAGCAGACCATAGAACACTCCGA
>NW_004797608.1:527670-528794 GCF_000002075.1 Aplysia californica
AAGTGCCTTTCCCAAGGACACAACGTCGGGCCCTTGACGGGATTCGAACCCACGACCTTACGGTTGCGAGTCCGAGAGCCTAACCACTAGGCCACCGACGCCACATATCTAAGGGCACTTTTCCTGGGGACGAAGTGACTTTCCCCACCTTACTAGAGGTGTAAAAAAATAGCGTAATTACAGCAGTCTTTCTTTGTAACATTATTCGGTCAGTCAAGTCATTGACGATGTCTTTCATAGCCGAACTCACAACAGAAGATTGAGATTCGTAAACTTGAAACATTTATTCTTTGCCCATCCTTCCATTTCAAAATGTGCACTCTGACCGCATGGGAGAATTGTTATTTATTATTCCTAGATTATCTGTTATTTAAAAAATTGTTTAGCAGATACAAAGAGAATACATTGGTTATTAATGACCGGCCTTTATTTATTTTTATTTTTTTCGCAATGGTTTAAAAACAACATGACAATGTTTGGTGTCCAAACTTGGAATACGTGTGTGCTTCTGATCAAAAGTTATGACCAGAAAATCGTTTTCTTTTTCAAATGGACAGCCCATAGCGTGGTAAATTAAGATGAGTTGGGTTTCACGACGAGTGACTCCAGAAAGGGATGCCTTCTTTCAATACTTTCTGAGTCGGACAAGACAGAGATGTTTTCAGTGAAAGCACAGTCAGGAAAATAGATGGCATTGACTTTACTAAACAATACGCTTATCCCATCTCTGATATGAAGGGGTAGAGGAAAGACATTAACTGACGTCACCTCTGACCTTGGGGAGAAAGAGTACGCTCAGCGGGGTGGAATCAGGGGCTCGTCGTTGGGCGGATGGATTAGAGAAATCTTGAAGCCTGTTTATCTGCCTTGCTTTTGAAGGAAAAAAACACACACCAATGTATCTTGAGTAGAAGTCGACATAAAATTTGCAATGGAAGTAAGTGGGGGGTAGCCTGGTGTCAGAGGTAAAAGTAGCTAGAAAATGGCCGCCTACATGTGGTGACTTTAAAAAATAATACTTCTTTTTTTAAACCTTTGCTCACAGTTGTTTTTTTTTGTAAAATCCACCCATGAATGTTTTTCTTAAAGTACATAAAAGATGTTGAGCCCCGCCTCCCCCCCCC
>NW_004797608.1:530816-532161 GCF_000002075.1 Aplysia californica
AAGAAGAAGAAGAAGAAGAAGAAGAAGAAGAAGAAGAAGAAGAAGAAGAAGAAGAAGAAGAAAAAACTGAACATGCGGCAAAGAATGGAATCGAACCCAATACCCTTTGCATGAGAGGAGAGCACAGTACCTCTAAATGACAGGAAATATTTTTTAAACGTGTGTCGGTATACCTAAAACATGAATTGCGTATAAAAAACAACGAAAAAGAACAGTAGGATTATGTAATGCAGTGTGTGCGTTATTTCTTGTGTCACTTGCGCAGCTGTGGTACCTAGCATCTGCGTTTGTTGCCATTTTCTTGTCCAAAAGTTGCCTCAGAAAATGGCAAAAGTTGCAATTAATTTTTTAAACCCTTTCCGTATGTGGCGTTTTGCTATCGTATCCATACGACGTGAGGACCTCTGTGCCACCACTTTCCAAAGAGGAAATTTACTCGTTAATCTGATCCGTTCGCTTTGCCTAGCTGTCTGTTAAAAAAAAAAAATTTTCTGAGAAATACTGAAATTTTCAAAGAGATCTTCGTACTAGAAGTATTCTAAAATGTGAAGAATACCACCCCCTGGGTACAAAATGACATCAGGGCGTACGGATTGGGTTAAGCTTTCAACTCGCTGTGACGACGTATAGCAATGTGCTGATTGTGGTAATTTAATCTAAAGCACCAGGATTTCTTGTGCTCTTTTTTAAGCATCCAGAATATCATTTGTAGCCACACAGAGTGTAAAATCGTGAGAAAAGAAACGTTTCACGGCAGAATTAAATCAAAATAAGAACAGCACATAAAAATTAACAAATATGGGCGCGTGTACACCTATCCAAAGATTGGCTGTTTTAACCTTAAACGAGTGTAATTCAAGAAAAGTACATATACATTATGGAATCACGTGCAAGGGGCCTGCCAGTGTCATCGTTTGGTTCTGGTAGGGACACGTTCTAACATTACACATTTATATTTTTTTAAAGGCAGGAGAGCATCAAATTAAATGACATTATGACATTACGCTATATAAATTTAAAATTTTTTTTAAACGCACATCAGAACAATAAAAAAATATTAACAAACCAACAAAATTAAAACACAACAAAGAGGGGAAATAAAAGACAAACAGCAATACAAAAAGTGCAATGTTCTTATATTCTTCGCATGAAGAACTACACCTGGACACCTTATACATGTCCAAATATATTATGAAGTAGCTGGGATTGTTGTTGTTGTTTTTTTGTGTGTTTTTTTTTTTTGGGGGGGGGGTGTTTTTGTTTTTGTTTTGTTTTGTTGTTGTTGTTTTTTTTTGTTTTTGGTTGTTTGTTTGTTTTGTTGGGTTTTGGTTTTTTTGTTTGTTGT
>NW_004797608.1:533648-538439 GCF_000002075.1 Aplysia californica
CCCCCCCCCCCAACAAAAAAGAAACTCTTCCCCTCCGTTTGACATCATAGGCCTAAGCATATACCGTTTGAGTTTGAGGGCCTCGACCTGTATCAGTTTTACTTGGTGTGTTCTATTGACATCTGCTGATAGTTCATCCCTCTCCTTGTTTCGAGGTATCCGAACTATCGAAATAACGATGTCCTTGTGGAGAAAAATGATTAATGCGTTCGAATTGGTGACCTAATATTTTTAAGGTCGAAAGGATAATATGAGCTACAGCCCAAGTTCCTGGGCAAAACGGTAGGCCTATAATATGATAAATTGACCAAATTTAGGTCACCTGGAATGTTTTAAATGGACTTGCTTTTCCCCCAGTGTATGTTCAAATTGTGAATCATCATGGTGGGATCAGGCGCTCGTCAAAATAATAAAATCGAAGAAATTGGCATTTTCCGCCCTTTTGGAAATTTTTACCGACTTTTTGTGGTTTTGCTCAACACCTTTTCTGTGCACATAAAAACATATTCATGTGTACATTTTACTGGAACTCGTTGATCAGAGGCACAAAAAATGAAATTTCCAAAGACTCTCAAGCTTTGGAAGTCCCTAATCTTTGGCGGCCATTTTCTTGCAAATTTTACCTCTGAAATAAGGCGACTCCCACTTCCTTCAATGGCAAATATCTCTACTTTTATTCAAGATAGATGGGGTTTTTAAAAATCGAAATCAAGACAAATAAACAGGCTTTAAGATTATCCCAATAGCTCCTTATAACCAAAAATTGACGAGCGCCTGATTACACAACATTGTGACACAAATTGTTTTGAATCTGCAACTGGAAATGTTGGAGTTCATAATGTCAACTGGTTTGTCGAATCATTTAAAAATAAATAATAATGTGTGTGGAACGTTCCAGATAAATGTCAACGAGAAAAAAATGACTGACTGGGTACATACATGCGTTGATCATCACTGCTAACTGAAAGATAATGCCAAAGATGTTGGACGCTTAGTACTTTGCGTTTTTGATGAGCGCACGCTTTCCTCTGGTTTACTTCTATTTCAACGATAATCACATCAACGGAGCAATTATCACTTCTTCCATTGGTGCGTGTGAAAAGCACTGCTATTGACAGTGAATACCAGTACGTAGTAAGTACTTTTATGCTTGATACAAAACAGCAAAAGTAGAAGACAGTAATCTGCTCGGGGCATTTAAGTCTGAAACGATGTCTACCAGTGGCAGGAAAGAGGCTGTTCTAAAATAGATTACATGTATTAAAGTACACGGGGATCCAAAAAAACAACAACAACTGTACAACTTTGTTTCTAAATACATCCATTAAATTTGTACTAGAATGTTGTAATTTGGAACAGATATAATTCATTCAAAAGGAATTTGTTTGTCATAAAATTTGCAAAGAAAAAAAAGTGTTTTAGAAAACGGAAATGGCTTTTATAAAAACCACCTATAAATGCAAAATGAACCAATTTAAAAGATCTTGTAAGGAAAGTCATGAGATTATAGGTTTTTTTTTTCCTTTCCTTTTATTTTAAAAACCTAATCTCTCCATCTTTGTAACCTTTAAACAATATTTCTCTTCTCCTATGGAGTTAATTTTTAACAATTTTGGTATTCCGAGAACCAATGGTCTATATATTATGTCTTCCTCTGGACTCATACATTTTAACGCTTCGTTCGTAATGTTCAGTGGTTGCCAAACACAAGGATCCACTCCACCATGAGTACTCAAAGCCATAAACACTGTAAGCCATACACACGGTACACCGTACAGTATGGAGCTGTTTCTAGTGACAAAAGGGAGGGTGAGGTTGCCCAAATAGACAGCATTTGTGGAGTTGATATGACCTGAAAAGTGAATAAAATTTATGAGCCTTGCCAAGGAACCAAATGTCGTAGAGGAAATATTCACGCTTTTCAAGACAATCGAGGAATCATGAACACATTGCTATCCTCTGATTGTTAATCGAACGGGAAAATGGTACAGTCGTAGATGAGGATCTGCCTTGAGAATGGGCACCGTTGAGGTGTAGGAAAGTTACTGCTGCAGACATCGTCTGCGGACAGACGTCTCCTGGGGTTCATCTACTGAATTCTGCACTCTGGTGACGTTTAAATGGGTGCGAACGGTGTGTGTTTGACCTGAAGTGGTCATTTTGTTTGGGAATTTTTAGTTCTGATTCTCTACAAATCCTGACTGATGGACCATTCTTGAAATCAAAGAAGCCCTTAAGGGCACTTTAACATTTTTTCCGTACCTTGTGCGAAACTTACAAAATGAGTTGGTGGTGAGGAAATGTTCAATACAAAAAGCTCTCTGCTCTTTACTAATCTTAACCATGATCTCAGCAGGCAAAAGAAACTGGAGAAAAACAATCTGCAAACTTCTGTTGGCCTATTAGACAACTGTAGTTTGCAGTATTGCGCAATCGTTGGGGATTTTAGTGGTATGCCTAAAGCAAACTAGTACGTCATTCTACAAAACTGTGGAGATGGCTGAAAATGGCTTGTTTTTTTACGCGCTATGTAGAGCAGAGCAAAACCATTCTGTGGACTGATCTAAAATGAATATTAGACAAATTCCTTTTGACTACTAAATTAATGTTGTGTACACATTTGAAACTCAAACCTTTAGTGTGGTGGAAAACATTAGCTTTTTTGGATTACCCTGTACATTCTGGGGGGCTCTTGTGGTCTACAGGTTAAGGTGTTTGCCTCTCATTCAATAGGTCCCGGGTTCAAATCCGGATAGCGACAAAATATTCCTTCTCTAAAATTGTCTCCTTTCATCTCCTTTTCTGTTCTCTAGCAATGTTCTATCGTCCGCTTTCGCCTCCACTTTCTGCCCCGTTTCTTCAACCCCTCATCTGGGCTCCTGACTCTTTCTGCAGCCTTTCTACTGCTACTCCCTGACTCCTTCTTACTGCTCTTTTTCAGCCACACTCCTGATCTTATGGTAGGAAAGATTTATACCCAGCCTTCTCGGATAAGGGCGAAAAACCTCGGAGGTACGGTGTGCGCGTTTTGCACGTTAAAGATCCCTTGGGGGTCAAAAATCGATAAGAGTAGGCTTCAGCCGCCATTCGGGTAAAATTCAAAATTTCCCACCAACTGAAAATGTTTAATGTGTCCCACGCGCTCATATGACCCCATGCAGTTTCAAGCACCGTAAAACACTTACCACAAATAAAAAGAAAAAGAAAAGCGCCTTCTTTTAAAACATTAAAAAAAATTCTCATAGTTTGTACACTTTCGCCTGTCCGTAGTCACAACAAGATAAATAAAACGAAAAAACAAAACAAAATCAAATCAAAGCGCTCTGTTTATTCGGTCTTTTCATGCGAGTCAAAAATTTGGATGACCGGCCAAACCCAAAAGCCCATCATTGAAGGCCATTGTCAACTACGGTTCCAACACGTTTTCTTTGCTCTTAGCCTGAAGCGGGTAAAAAATAGGGGACTTATAGCATGCTCCTAAAACATCAAAAAGTTAACATAGGGCCTAATTGATCGCTTTTAAGGACAAGCGGGCTAACCCAGGTTTCTGGGGTTTCCAGAAATTTTGACCTACACCAAAAGTGGGCATAGCCCAGTTTGATTTCACTGGTGCTTATATTTGTTTGGTTATAGAGAAAACTCTCCTTGTCTTTTAAAGAACCTGAATAAGGGGCAAAAACGTTATCTTTGATTTTCTCAAAACGTCTTTTTTCGGGATAGCCCCCTTGAGCTTAAAAGCGACCAATTTTTATTTTCACTAATGTAATATCATACTCCTCTGAAACATTGCCCAACAGACGTGTGAACACTGTTCGAGACTCACGTGGAGACGTCTTGATGGTCTGGGGAAGAAATCTACAAGTTTACACTGAAATGTGGGGGAAGGGTTTTGTTGCTGTCTCAAAATCAGCAAGCTTCAGGTCAGGTTAGGTTAGGCTGGTCCCACTGTGGCTCTGTAGGTCTGACCTGTAGCTCGCCTAGCTCACACCGTGTAAATGAACGTAGTCATTATCGTGTGCCTGAGCAGCGTTGCTGTATGGTCTGTCTGTTTCCGCTGAGCTGCGCGACGCGTCAGACGTGATATTCAACAGTGTTGTAAAACACGTCGGACATGTGTCGCACGCAGCCTCGCTTAGTGTTCATTTTCGACTAAAATTCTTCACAGGTCATCAAAATCTTCAAGAAGTAAGTATTATTGGGTACTTTACAATTAGATATTGATGATAGCATTACCACGTGACCACAAAATCATAAGAAATGCACTTTATCCTACTTGAAAATTTCGACTCGAGAGGTTGACCTAGTTTCGACTGTTTGTTTAGATTTGTAAGCCTGTGTGCTTCTAGCCTAGTGCGGCTGTGCTGACACGCAGAACGCGCTCACTCAGACACAGAAACCAACGCACAGTGCGGCTGTGCAGACTCTCAGACAGCGTGAGCTTGGCGCGCTACAGGTCAGATCTACAGAGCCACTCTGTATGCACCAACAGAGTAGTACGGTATTTAAATATTTTTTAACTTCTCGTTTACAGGGTCAAGATTGAAAAAAAAATGCTTGGTGGTTGTGGTGGTTGGTCTTTAGGAGGGACCATACAAAGTTACACCCATATATTGCAAATTAATATATCTAACGAGCTAGAATTTTTAACGAGGTCTGAAGAAAGTGAACAGGCTATTGTAGTTGTTTCGTCTGCCATACGTTTCATCCCATCTCATTTTCCGTGTCAGCCTAATCTTCGCCTCTTCTTCTTCGTCATCCTTCAACCTCTCTCTCTCTCTCTCTCTCTCTCTC
>NW_004797608.1:540412-544597 GCF_000002075.1 Aplysia californica
CTTCTTCTTCTTCTTCTTCTTCTTCTTCTTCTTCTTCTTCTTCTTCTTCTTCTGCTGATACTGCTGTTGGTGCTCCTACTGTTTCTTCTGCTTCTGTTTCTGAGCGTTACGTTATTTACGTTGGCATCATTCTGGAATTTGAAACGGACGGCCCTGGTTCGAGTCCCCAACTGGGCGTTCTTGAACAAGAATCGTAACGTGGAGTTTCCGAGGCTCTTCACAATGTCGTTGAGAGGTATTGTAGAAATAAGCCATTTGGTGTGGTCCCATCGGAGATGGATTTTTGATACGGAGGTCCGGCTTCTTAAGTCATCATCTTTGCCTTTCTCACCCTGCACCAGGGTATAGGCCACGGACAAACACCTTCCATCTGTCTCTATCCTGGGCTAGCCTCTTGATGTTATTCCTGGTCTTCCCACTTTTCTGTACATCGATTTATGTGATTCTTCTCCAGGTTCCACGCGGTCTTCCCCTTGATCTCTTACCCTGTGAATTCTAATACAAAACTTTCTTTGTCAGGCAGCCGCCTGACTTCCTGAGAGTATGTTCAATTCATCGCCACAGCCTTCTTCCTCCCTCATCTCTGACTCGGATTTGTCTTGCTTTCCTTTACACTTCCTCGTTGGTGACCCTGTCTGTCCATCTGATCCTCTGTAGCTTCCTTAGACACCTGTTCAAGAAAACCTGGATTCTGTTTATGGAAGTCTGTGATGCGCTCCATACAGCAGGACCGACTTCAAATTTCAATTAAAAAGCCTCAGCTTTGTTCGAAGAGAGATGTCTCTGGTCTTCCAAATCCTATCCAAAGATATTAAGAAAGCAGCCTGTGCTTTTCCAATGTGGGCCTCTTTAAATAACCTACATATTGAAATGAAAGGTGGGCGTGACCTTGTCTGTGGTGAAGCGGGTGCTACCCTGTCGCACACAGGAGACCTGTGTTCGATTTCCGAGCGGGTAGAAATTGTTTTTTAATCGAGTGTCTCGGTCTTTCTGCTGGGATGTTGTGTCTCTCTAAGCTCGGGTTGGCCCTGACAGGCAGAGTCCTAAACGATCTAAATTGGGTCGACGTGGGTGTTAAAACACCTCCATTTTTTAAGGGACGGGGTCGGGGGGGGGGGAATGTTAAATCCATATACATATACTTACTTTTTTCATCTCCTTCTTTCGCCCTATACGCTGTGTTCTTTTGGTCCATTTAGATTTAATTAATTGTGACCAAGGTTGAAGTAAGGCATCTCAGCAACCACTAGTTCGATTTTAACCACATTTTGGGTGATGCTTAAGTGCATCCTGGACGTTATAAATGCATCTTAAGTATCGTCTGGTGAATTAGTTTCTATTTCTCATTAAAACACATTTAGAGTCTACAGGGGGGCTTCTCGTGGCCTAGAGGTTAAGGTGTTGGCCTCTCATTCAAAGGTCCCGGGTTCGAATCCGGGTAGCGACCGAAAAATGTTCTTCTCTAAAATTGTCTCCTTTCACCTCCTTTCCTGCTCTCTAGCAATATTCTGTTGTCTGCTTTCATTTCCACTTTCTGCCCCCACCCCCTCACCTCCTTTGCCCCCTCCTCTGGGCTCCTGACTCTTTCTGCAGCCTTTCTACTGCTACTCCTTAGCTCCTCCTTACTGCTGTCTTTCTGCCACACCCCTGATCTTCTGGTAGGAAAGATCTACACCTAGCCTTCTCGGACAAGGGCGAAAAATCTCGGAGGGCCGTGTGCAAGTTGCGCACGTTAAAGATCCCTTGGTGGTCTAACATCGATAAGAGTAGGCTTCGGCCGCCACCCGGGCAAAATGCAAAACTTCCTACCAACTGAAAATATTAGGTGTGTCCCGCGCGCTCATATGACCTATGCAGTTGCGAGCGCCGTAAAACACTTTACAAAAACAAACAAAAAAAAAGAGTCTACATGGAGGGGGCTCTCGTGGTCTAGAGGAACGGTGTTCGTCTCTCATTCAACAGGTCCAGGGTTCGAAAACTGACAGCGACGGAAAATGTTTTTCTCTAAAAAAATTCTTTCTTCGCCTTTCCTGCTCTCTCATCATGTTCTGACGTCTGCTTTTGTTCCACTTTCTGCTTCCACCCCCCCCCCCCTTCCTCTTTACCCCCACTTCTGAGCCCCTGACTCTTTTTGCTGCCTTTCTACTACTACTCCTTGGCTCCGTATTGCTGTTTTTCAGCCACACCCCTGATTTTATGGTAAGTAAGCTCTAATACCTATCTTTCTCGGAGGAAAAGTCTCGAAGATTCCTGAAATCGATAAGAATAGGCTTTGCCGCCTCCTTGGCAATATTCAAAGTTAATTCCTATAAAATTGAAAAATGCTCAATGTATGCTCAATGTATCCTGTGCGCTCATAAGACCTTATGCAGTTGCGAGCGCCGTAAAACACTTATAAAAAAAAGAGTTTGCAGTAAAGCTTCACTCGTGTTATTTAACTGTCTTCACAAAAGGTTAAGGACCAGTCAGTACAATACGTGTAGGTAGTATTCTCCTTAAAAAAATAATTTTAAAAAGTAACCAGATTTATCTTGCAAATTCGGCAGCAAAGCTAAGGCGTCAATAGTGCTTTGATATTGCTGAGACTTTTTTGAGACCCTTTCTTTTGTGATTTTCGATTTTGAGGGTGGGCCCCTTTTGAGCGCTGGGAATTACGCATTTCGGTTTCGATTGTGATGACATTTGTTTTTTGCACTTATGGATAATATGTCAAAGAAGGAATAATTTGATTTGCTGGTTTTTATTTTGCGTGCTCTTTTGCAAGCTGTCCATAACTTTTTTGTGAAGGTTGTAGTAGTTGAGAAAGTAATCTTTCGTGCGGAACAGAGTGAACCTTTTATTCCTCGCCCACAATATACCCAAGTGTTGTGACTGTAACGTCCAGAGAAAAAATCACTCATTAAGTATAGAGATTGCTATACTGTACAATACCTACAACTCTGACGTGTACATGTATTGCAATGAAGTATTCAAACATTTATGAACGAACTATAACTCTGCTTGTTTGCTTATATAAACCATGTACAGCACTTAACTGCAGCATCGCTAAAACAAGTTCGAATCCCAACAGAAGCTCAATTTGCCAAATTTGTATTCATATTGTTGCTGTTGATTTCTTGTTGTTGTTGTCCTTGTTGCTGTTGTTGATGAAGATGATGATGACAATGATGATGATGGTGAAGATGAGAATGAAGAGGATGATGATGAGTTTAATGACGATGACGTTTATGTCGGTTTTGTTGATTCCTGTCCAGAAATGTAAGGGATATTTAGTTCCTAGCCCAATCTCAATGTGCTTGGTATGTGTGCACATATTTCCTTTTGGTATTTCCAGTAGATTGTGTGGCCGATATCTGTTCTCAGAGAACGCAGAGTAGCCCTAATATCATCGTGAGTGGTTGGAGGGTGTCACTAGGAGATGTTGATGGGTTGTGGGTTGTTGTTGTTTTTTGCCATGCCTATACCTGTCTATCTGTGTGTGACTCTAAAGTGAGAGGACGGTGAGAACAGAATGTAGTTGATTTACACAACGGATACAGTTGTAATCAGACCTGTTTCAGAATTTGTTCAGAGTAAAGGCAAGGTGAATGCCGAGCTCAAACTCCCACATAATGTTGGGTAATGAAGGTGATATATAGCTAAACGTGGATGGTCATGGTTGTGTGTCTTTGCAAACGGCACGCGAAATAGACGCCACATGGTAGCACCATAAGATGTTGTACTAGATCTAATGTGATCAAAAAGATTGTAATCCATGTCAAAGTAAAACAAATCGCATGAAGAATGTTTCTTACGTTCTCTTTTCTTTCGTTTTTCTTTCGATTCCGTGGACGGAAAATTCTGGCTTGTTTATTTGTTCGTTGTTTGTTTTAGTGGGCTCTTTTTGGGACGAAGCGCATCCATCCTGTTTCGATATGAGTTTCATATGTTTGAAGATAGCTCTTCTTATCTTGTCCACGGTCTATCCATCACAGTCTTAGCGTTAACGTTTGTGATCGGTATTATTCTTTGAAGACATGTTGGTTTTCGGGGGAATCGAGGGCATTTCATGTTGGGCAATGAACTCAGAAATACGTGAATATGAACTGTAGTTTACAGTGTTTTGCCGCGTCTTGTTTGAGGGCTGGAACCTAGAATTAAATTGAAAAATGCTCGGTGACCTGCAAGATGCGTCAGCGGCACCCC
>NW_004797608.1:545974-547318 GCF_000002075.1 Aplysia californica
CCCACTCGCATCGCCCTCATCCTTACATCTGTCACAACAACAAACAAAACCGACCTCCCACTGTGGAAAGTCGCTAAATATGGCAACGGAAGTTCCCAAATTGGTAATTTGACCCCTTGTTTGTTTTCATGCTCTGAGCTAAATGTGCCACAAAGCCTCTGCTTGGTCAAGATATTCCATCAAAATAAGGAAACTCACACAATGCAGTGGTCTGAGGTTTTGAGCACTGCATCATTATTGTGAACCCAACAACCGCCCCACCCCACCATCCACCCCCACCAATCCCCAGCCAGTCATTCCTTTCTGGTGCCTTTAGGAAAGAAAAATAAGTCCACCAAATAACTGATGTTAGTTTCTTTATAATAGAATATCTACAGATTTGGTCTTTTTTTTCGTTTTGACAGAAAGACGATCTTAATAAAGCAGTATGCAAGATATAGCTTTGTCTGTGTGGTAGACTTAGAGGAAGTAGATTGCCCAAATACTACTATATAACTCTCCTCCCTTCAGATTTAACTTCCTTGATACGCTACAAAGCAAAGACATGATTAATTCGTTCGGAATCAGGAAGGTATAAGTGTGTGTCTTACTATTTTTGCAAGTGTGATAGGGATACTTCTTATTATAATGATTTTAATTAAATAAATATTTAGAAGCTCGTGGTTGGCGGCCTAACGGCCTACCCTTCCATTATTTTTCAACCAACATGGGATCGTTAGCATCCACAACGTGCATACAGGACCTCCAAGAATTTTCTTCCTCATCCAAAAAGACAAAGTGCTCGACTTCACCAACCTTAGGATCTAGGGTGTAGAGGAAAAAGAATCTTGAATGAGTGAGTGAGCGAGACAGGATATATTTTAAAGAGGAAGAAGGGAGGAAGAGGAGAAAAGGAGAAAGAAGGAACAGAAAGAGAAGAGAAAATTAGACATGTGGGCACAGACCAGGATTAGAGTTATAAATTTGTTACTACTGCTGCTACTACTACTACTACTACTACTACTACTACTACTACTACTACTACTACTACTACTACTACTACTACCAGTGGCGGTTTGTTAACTGGGCAAGACCAGCGGTGCCGGTCAGATTTTTGTCCACTGAACGGTTGACTAGAGGTTTATTGCTGATGACGATTTTCATTCAGTTTTAAGTAAATCCAAACAAACATGTATCAACATTCAAAAACACCTTGCCGATTAGAAGGCGCTCAAATAGACAAGTGGGATTCACTGCTGTTTTGTCGCGACATAACCTCATAACGTTTGTTATCGCGCCGGCTCGTAACTTTAAATCGTCTCCCGTCAAACCGTCACGTCGCGGAACTTCGTACTACGTACGAGG
>NW_004797608.1:550010-550981 GCF_000002075.1 Aplysia californica
AGAGGGGGGGGTATTTGATAATGAATTGAGGTTTTTTAACTGGTTTAGTTTGGTGGATTTTTAAGTTTTGAGAGTTCATGCATAACACAGACACTATGAACAAACCCAAAAAAAACCCAACCCCAACAACAACACAATGACCACTGATCACAGAAATGGTTGGTACAAAATACGTTATTTATTACATCCAAAAGCTAAGAATGAAAATCGTTAGGGCATCGTACATGATATATTGTCATCGCCAACATAACGCCAGACCCCGGGGCAGTGCCACTGACTGTCGTGTCTTTAGGCTATTCCCAAAGGGGGGACATTTCTCGTTCAAGCACAGTAGAATTGTAAATGGGCTGACTCATGTCATGCTCATAACTGTGCCTGATCTACAACACAGAACTGCTGCTTTTTCTTTCCTAATCCTTACTATTGTCATTTTCCTCTACTTCTTTTGTATGATTGTCACTCGTGTGACCTGTTATTTCCGGGATGCCTTGATAGTTGAAGCAGACCTTGTGCAGTTGAAGCTAGAGAGGTGAGCAAAAAAGAGTAAGTCTGATTCCCTGTTGAGACTTCTCTGTTGACACCCACCCCTTGGCGCTCATATATTATGACCTTGTGCAGTTGTGAGCGCCGTAAAACCCTCTACTAAAAAAAAAAAAAAAAAACTCCCATCACAACTGTTTAGTTTAGTTTAGTTTTAGTATAGGTTTTGCGGCGCTCGCAACTGCATAAGGTTATATTACGAGTATTATGAGCGCCAGAAGATTAGAGGTGTTACAAGAGAGTTACAAACATAAAAAAGAAAAAGGAAAAATAAGGACGATATAAGATGTTTGATAGGAAAGAAGAAGCAAACCACACCAGAGCACCGGCCAACCACCCACGTGCCAACAGTACAAGTAGTAGTACAACATTCATTGGCAACAAAGAGAGAGAGGATGACCAGGACAGGATGAAGGTGTGGAAACATTGAC
>NW_004797608.1:552113-553225 GCF_000002075.1 Aplysia californica
GGAGACTACTGTAGTAGAGAATCTTTGGTTACACTACACTTACTAGACTCTAGGAAACTACATGTATTTTGGTTTGCCGTGGGCGCTGTGGACCACAGAGTGTGACCAAAATCTGTCTTACCACTATAATCAATTGAAACTGAAACAGTGTTGTCGATGTATATCTAACAATTTTTTCGGTACCTAAATTTCTTTTAAACTTTTTTAGGTGGTTTTTGCTTACGACTACATTGATTCCTTGAGGATTTGTTAATGCAGAATTCAATGCACTTTCCCATAAATCTATGCTGGCCATTTTCATTAATTTTATGTTTTCTTAAGAGCAACTTTGTATCTACATTTTCCAATTTGGATGCTTTTCCTGTCGAACTTTTCGACTTCTTGGACTGATTTACATTTGATCACATTGTCTTGCTCAAACAAGTTCTATTCACAATATCACTTACCCACTAGTTGCGTCTGTTTGTTTGGGGGTTTTTTCAGTTTCTCGAACCTTTTTCACCTACGTTCAGTGCGTACATTATATTCAAATGCTTGGTATACTGTTGACATTTTTAGTAATAAATGACCCAATTTGTCAAATATACTGGATATGTTATTCAATATGATGTTTTGCATAAGTACTGAAGTCTTTTAGCAAATTAGCAGAAAGTACTCAAAATGTACTCATAAGTACTTTAAAAAATTACTTGTACTCAAGTACATTTTACTGGAAAGTACTTTTACTGTACTTAAGATATTTTTTAGATTGTACTTTAATGTGTACTAAAGTACTTAACAGCTCTGCTAATAACGTTACTGTTTACTTTTCTGTCTGGTTCGTAGTCTTTGCTTAGTTGTACTGGCGCGCAAAACATGTCTGAACTGACCAGTGCGACCTATTTGTTGGTTGGTATTATTCAGCTGATTTGTGTGGCAGAACCAAAACATGTCAAGGACTTCGCTAGACACGTTTGTTGTTTTGCTCTCGTTTCCACATTCCTGACTCCCCTCTCGTGAGCCACACTCACACACACTCGCTGTCTCTCTGTCTCTCACTCTCACTCTCTCTCTCTTTCTGTCTGTCTGTCTGTCTGTCTGTCTGTCTCTCTCTCTCTCTCTCTCTCTCTCTC
>NW_004797608.1:556031-566594 GCF_000002075.1 Aplysia californica
CTCTCTCTCTCTCTCTCTCTCTCTCTCTCTCTCTCTCTCTCTCTCTCTCTCCATTGCCATACACAATCGTCAATCACATATTTAGAAAAATATATTACCAAGGCGAGGTAAACACGACCAAAGCTCACCTGCTTCATATCTTGTAGTGAACATTTGTGTGAGCTAAATTCCCAGGAGTTAAATTATCTAATTGGCTGCGTGCGTCATCACAGAAGCACATAGTATGAACAGGAATACAAGACATATCTGACCCTCAGATGCCTCTGATGTGTAGGCCTAAGTGAAAACAAGATTCTACATCGTCATTTCCTGCTGTCCAAAAACAAGGTGTTTATCGCATTTGTATGTCTTACAAACTCGTGGAAACATCGATTGACTGAGACCCTCTCTCCTCCTAACACAATGACTCCATCTCGAAGCGTTTAGTAGACTTTCACGCATTAAAAATACGGGTCCGCTTTATGTTCCCTCAGCTCTTTGTTCCCTTAGCTGTGCGTTCGATCAATCAAGTTACATGCTTTGTCATTTTAAAGTGACTAGTGGTAAAGCAGTGGTCTTTAGTTGACCTCTTGTCATCAATTAACTTGAAATGAGGGAACATAGAGCTGTTCCCTCAAGTCAAGAGATATTTACGTCATGTAATATGGCATGGCATACGTCATGGCACATGGCATGATATGACATGGCATTATGACATGACATAACATAGCATGTAACTTGACTTGAGGGAGCATAGGGAACATAGACATGCTCCCAAAAATATGTGTGTTTGTTAACTTTGCGTCACCATTTGCCACATGGCAAGGTTATTTAAGAGGTGATTGGACCGAGCGAAATGAGAAAACTTGTGCAAAGTGCTTTTCTCAAATACACAACGTCGGACAGACCGAGCTTAGCCTCGAGTCTTCAAACCTGAAATGTCCCCATTGCGAGTCCGGCAACCTAACTACTAGTCTACCGTCGACATATACTTGTGCCTAGTTGGATATTGAATGGAAGTAAAGTGTGAAATGTAAAAAATGAATTTGTCTAAACTTGAAACTTAAAATTACTTGACTTAGATATATCTAGCCTACTACATGTACATACATCCGTGGGTTTTCAATCTCCACATCTATGTCGCCGTGACGTCATGCTCGAAAGACAGTTTTGGCTGACTTGTATTTGACCCCGCCCCCTTTTTCCACCAAACATTTAAGTTAAAAACGTCTTTCGTGAATGACGTCACGGCGTCTCAAATCTAGGTCTATTCAGAGTGGAGACCCTGGATGTTTGTAGTATGTCACGTAAGCCTCAAAAGAAGGGTTTTTATTTGACTCGTTATACTGCACATCAATTATATCTAAAACAATTCCTGGAATCATAATATCATCCAACCAGAGCCCTTAAATCAGCCACTGACAAACTGATTCTAAAAAGCCCAAAATAAAATTACAAAACATACAGCGAGCGGTCCTTTTCCTTCTTTGGTCCCCATATAAGGAACGAACTCCCTTTTAAATTTTGATAAGGAGTGAACTTAACATTTTTTCCAGGGTGGGAGTGTTTCTTTTTTTCTCGAACAGTTTTCACGTCAGCAAATGAATGAAACTTTTTGCAGATTAGAAAATGACAAGTATTCCACTAATTGTTACAAAGTACAATTGCCATGTTTTTCTTTTCTCTCTTGAACAGTACCACTTTAAACATTCCGCGGGTGGTGGGCGGGTGCTCTGGTGTGGCTTGCTTCTTCTTTCCTATCAAACATCTATCGTCTGTATCTCCCCTTCTTCTTTTTTCCTGTTTGTTACTCTATTACTTACTTACTAACTTACTACCCGTTACGCCATCTGGATCTCCAGCTCTGTCTGTTTTGGGCCATCTTGGTCAACGTCCCTCACGAATGGTTCCAGGACTTCATTTCAGACTCTACTGTGAGTCTCCGGGGCACTTTGGGTCTGCCCCTCTGGCGTGTCCAGTGGAGGGCAGTCTTCACAATAGAGCCTGGTTCTCTTCTCAGAACATGTCCTATACATCTCCATCTTCTCCTTTTTATTATGGAGGTCATGTCCTTTTGCCTACATTTTCGTAATAGATTCTGCTTTGGAAATCTTGTCGGGCCAGAAGATTCGGAGGATTTGGCGTAAGCTGGTTGTATGAAAGGAAGATAGCTTGGCACCGTCATGATCAGTCATCCTCCAGCATTCAGCTCCATATAGGAGTGTGGATAGTACACAACTGTGTTACTCTATTGTAACACTTCTAATCTTCTGGCGCTCATATGACCTTATGCAGTCGCGAGCGCAGTAAAACCTCTATTAAAACTAAAAAAACATAAATGAAATATATTACAATAACACTATACGGTATACTGTGTAGACAGACTACAATATATTACAGAAAAAAACACATACCAAGAAAATAAGTGAAAGTAATCAAACTAGAATGAAATAGAACCAGAAAGGAAACAAGATGTTGGCATGTTACCCTCCTCCTCATCCTCATCATCATCATCATCATCATCATCATCATCATCATCATCATCATCATCATCATCATCATCACCTCCCCCCCCCCCCCCCCCTCCAAAAAAGAGGTATAAAAACAATATGAATACCTCTTCGAAAGAACACACCATTGTATTGGTGTAGATGAGTGGGAAACACTTTGTCTTGACCGATCGTGGTGGCGTTAAGCTGTAGCATGTGGCTACGGGGGTTTCGAGTAAAACAGGGTTTGTAAAGCAGAGGCAGCCAAAGAAGCAGAAAAATTCGAGACAGACAAATTTTGACAATGATCCTGACCTTTCAAGTCTGAAGTGCTCTGTTTGTGAACAACTCTTCTCAAGAAGAATAGTGCTTGAAAAGAAGAACAGTGCTTAAGGGTCACAAGTGAAGTCACCAGTAGGCTTAATCAATAAGCCATGTGTTTAGGCCGATTAGCACACTACTTTCGAAACGTGAAAGGAGTTATTATCTGCGGTGAGCTGTGCTGTCAGTGATAATTACAATGCCCTTTACTTAGGATACCGGATCCGTAATCGTGAGACTGGATTCCGGGGTTCGAGCCTCAGCTTGGACCGACCTTGTGTCCTTGAGAAAGGCACTTTACTACCCGAATTGCCCATTTTGGCTCGACCCTTTCGGAGATGGACGCTACACTCAGAGGTTCCGCCTCTTAAATGACTTAATAGTGTTGAAAAGGGCGTAAACATCTAAATGAAACAAAATTGCATTTTGTTTTTCCCCAAATCCAAAGTAACATTCCTGTGAACAATCAATTATAATGTGTAAATCGTTCACCACCCTAATTATCACCTATCACACCGTTTTCTTCAACCAACCCAGGCAAAAAGGGAAGCAACATGGCGCAGACAGACGGCGAGACAGCAGTAAAAAAAAGTAATCTTCCCTGCTTGGAATGGAACTCATGTCTTCTGGATGTGTGCAACACCAAGCGCATAACCATTATGCCACAGACGCCAGTTTTGGCTTTTTGTAAAGCAGCGATCACGTCCTTACTGAAGTGTATGTTGGCAGACCTGGGGTGTTTAAGAAGCTTTCATGTGTTACGTGTAAGAACAGCATCAATAGTTACCGCTTCTGTAGGTAGCAAGGCACACATTATCTTTAACACACGTTACCTTTTAATATTAATGAGGTTGGTAAAGCGGATGTTACCTTTTGACGAAAAGAAGGCTCTAAAATTGAAATTATAGTCTTAGACTCACACACGGGTGGTACTTTTATTACAGCAGGAACATTGGACTTCACATTCAGTCCAATGGTTCAAGTGTTACATTTCGAAAAAGAGGCAGTAATTTAGCTCTCAATACCAGTTTTCCAGTTTTTACCACAAGATGAATATAAAGCCTGGTGAAAGCTCTAAAAACAAAATATTTGCAGGACTTAGTGCTCGGGTGTTGGTAAGGGTAAACTTCGTTCCCTCATTTTTAAAATAAGTTTCGAGGGCCTTTCTTTAAAGGCGTGCCGGCAACAACAACAAAAAAGGTCTCTCAGTGAGTGGAGATCCCGTATGTGCGTAGTAGGTCAAGTGAGTTCCGAATGAGGGTTTCAAACAAATGGGCTCACAGCGGGTTTATAAAAGTCAAAACCTACACACAAACTACAAACAACGGAATTGTCAGGAAGACCTTCTGTCTCGATTTCCGGGAAGTCTCCAGCTGTCCAGAAGTGACAGCCGGACGGAGGCGTTGAGCGACAACAACAAGACCAGATTGCTAAACTGGAACTATTTGCTCCTGACGCCACATAATAGGAAGAGCTCCATCAAAGCAAAATCCCATTGCTTAATAAAACTCTCTAAACCTTATGTCTAGCAGGTCAGTTCAATTTAATGTAATCAACTTATCTACATATAACATATTGTTCAAATCAGTCTTCAATTTTATTTGAAAGTGCTGTTGGCAAGAGTTCAGTTGGTAGGAAATTTTTGAATTTTCTCCAGGTGGCGGCCGAAGCCTACTCTTATAGATTTTGGACCACCAAGAGATCTTTAACGAGCGCAACCTACACACGAGACCTCCGAGATTTTCACCCTTTTCTGAGAAGGCTAGGTGTAGATCTTTCCTACTAGAAGATCGCGGGTTTGGCTGAAAGACAGCTGTAAGAAGGAGCCAATGAGTAACAGTAAAAAGGCTGCAGAAAGAGTCAGGAGCCACCAGAGGAGGGGGCAAAGGAGGTGATGGGGTGGGGGCAGAAAGTGGAGACAAAAGCAGACGATAGAACATTGTTAGAGGGCAGGAGAGGATGGGATGGGATAAAATTTTGGGAGAAAATGTTCCGTCGTCATCCGGATTCGGAACCAGGACCTATTGATTGACAGGCGAACGGGTAAGTCTCTAGGCGAATTATTTGATTTCCCTGTATTTTAAATGGTTTATTCAATTTATTTTTTATAAGTTTCGTTGGGCAGAAAGTTTGGTTTATTTTAGACAGGATTTGGGGAAGGATCACAGGGGATATGCTGCGGCGAAATTGGAACACTGACGAAACTGACACACCCAACCCAAATGAAGATGTTTTTCCTGGCCTGAAACTTATTCAGTCAAGATACGAAATCCACGTGCTTCCTGCTGTTCCTTTTTAGAGTTAACTTGAGTTTTGAGTTCACCATAAGCCTTATTGTATTCCTACGTTATTATTTGTAATTGTCGTTTTTTCTCGTCAACACAGTATGCACCATTTAGAAGTCCCTGTCCTGACCTTTCGTTATTTCTAGACCGCTGTAATCGGTTACCTGGTAAACAACTCCCGACGCCATAATAGCAATGATAGTAAATAACAAGATGGGCCACTCAGCCAAAAAAGTGTCCGCAGGAAGTATGCGCTTTGCTTCAGATGGCGCTGCAGTCTGTTTTGAAGCTCTCTTTCGTTTTTCCAGAAGAAGAATAGGAATAGCACCTCCTTGCGTGCGCAGATCGACTGCTGTTCATCAGCAGTTCGGGTTCGTTCAGTACGGAGTTTTAGTTTTTTAAAATGTTAATGACCTCTCGCCTTTCATTCTAAAGTCAAATTAAACGAAGAAAACAATCACCCTTTCCCCTGGAAGAGGTTTTTTGTCAGCGTAACCATTTTTAAAAAGCGTTCTTCCGAAATTCATTCAAAAACTTGCTAGTTTCACTTTTATTTTTTAAACTCAAGTAGGATAACTCTGTTCGCAAAAGGTGCGCTTTTGTGAAGAGGGCGCCACCGAATTTTGAGGACACTTTTTTAATTGGCTCAAAGAGAGAAGTGGCCCATCTTGTTATGTACTATCTTTGATAATAGTTAACAACTCCAGACTCCAGACGCCATAATGAGAAATTGACGTCAGTCTCTGAATATGACATCACGTTCATTACTGGTGGAAACCCATATTTCACAACTCCCTGAAAAAAGCTGAGGTCGGGGGAGATCTGTGAAATCAGGGCCTTCCAGCTCTCCATGGCTAAGCTCGAGGTAAAAAGGGAACAGGTAAACATAACTAATACGCTTTGGCTTGTCTTAGGTCATTAATGTGTGGCTTAGCTTATAAGTCAGGGGGTGATAGACGAAAGGAAATATATGGAAATAGTAAAGCCAATTGCTGACGTTCTAAGGGCGCTTTTTGACTATAGACCCGCGTCCGTTCGAGCGTGTAATTGATGGTAACTGACTGGGGAGGTCGTTTCCATCCCTCCCCACGCGTCTGTTGACGTCACACGACTGGTCTATTTTGTAATGTCCCGGCAATTGACGAACAGAGGTCAAATTTCGTGTCATATTATTACATTTAGTCAGTTATCGTCCTCAAAATATCACCAGGAGTACGAATGTGACATCAGATTTAATCATTTCAGCGTTTAAAAACGTGTTGAGAAATATTTTTTTAAATTATAGCCCAGCCAAACTTGCTCCGACACATGTGATATTATGGCCACTGCGAGGCCAACAACATGGATGGATGTCAACTCCCCTCAAGGCGTGGACGCGGAACTTCGATCTGAAGACCAGTAGAGCAGCAGCAGGTTAGATAATATAAAACTAAAAGTTAAATTATTGGTCCGCGCCTGTAACTGGAGGACTCTGGGGTACGTGGATCTTTGGTACGACGTCCCAGTGAGGATCACCTAGACACCGTGGGCAAACAAGAAGTAAGAATGTATAGTCGTGTTAATGCCGACAGCTGATTTTCTGTAGAATTAAAGTAAAGAACAAACCTGTGTTCATTTCATTTTTATTTAGTGTTTATTCATTACATATTATAACATTGAAAGTAAAGTCCCTGTTTCGTATTTCCTAACTAAAAGTGTCATATTTATACACTAGGATTTAGGTTTCCTGTCTGAGGGATATGCAGAGAACTGTAACAAAGAAAGATACAGAAGGTCATTTTTACCCTCATCTATCAAAATGCTTCCATCTTAACCATCTTGTTTTGTGTACTTACGACCTTAGAACGTGCATCAAAATAACATTGAGTGTGTATCTAGCTTACGATTATTATTGTTTATATTGCTGCTCATTTATATTATGCATGTGATTGTAAGCCTACTTGTGTGTGCATGTGTGTGCACGTGTGTACGTGTGTGTGTTTGTGTGTGTGTGTATGTGTGTGTGTGTGTGTGTGTGTGTGTGTGTGTGTGTGTGTGTGTGTGTGTGTGTGTGTGCGTGTGTGTGTGTACTCGTGGTAGAACACCAAACCAATGTGCCAGGATCAGGACAATAAAGATGTATCTTATCTTATCTTATCTATGCAATAGGGAAAGTTGGGAAGGGGGCTTCCCTTTCAAGAAGGCCCCAGTCATCCCACTTGCTTAATACAGCCTTTGGAAAGAGTTCCACGCAAATGGAACTACATGACATAGCTTGATCGTTTTCTTCTGATCACAGTTAAAAAAGGTAAAATGAAATCGCTCTATTTACCTTTCTTCGACCTTTATGAATGGGCTTTTAGATTTTGTTAGATTTTGTTGATCATCCATAAATTTAGACTCGTACGCAATGGTCAGAGAAGGTTAAACAGAGCGATTTGATATTCTCTTGTTTATACCACGGTCAGACGAAAGTGAACAAACTATTGTTTCTGTAAATCATTTATTTTAGTGATCCTGTAGATACGTCCAAAGAGCAATTTTAATATGGGGCTCAAAAAGAAAAACTTTTTAAAAAATTACTGGATGAAAACTTTAAAAATTTGATTGGTCGCTGGCCAGCAGAAGAGCCATGCAAAGTTCTGAGGGCATAGGTAAATTAATAAATGAGTTTTTAAAAATGTACGCGGTCAGAAGAAAGTGAACAAACAGACCAAATGAGTACCTTCCAGAGAGTTTTGACCACTTTTCCTTGGTGCTCTCACAGAGACTGATCTCCTGATTTCATAAATCTTGATGGAATTCTCATTTGAATGAGGTTGATTAAATATACAGAGGGGGGGGGGGGGGGGCATTGTTTTCGCGTTTACGGCAAAGAACACCAATCCTGTGTGTAACTCTTGCTGTTACTAGGAGCCTATGGTGTATTCTTTATTAAATCAAAATAAGGAAGATGTGGTCGTTCTTTCTCTTTTTGGCCACGTTGATCGTGGCCTGGATTTGGAAGCACTGTGGGTTAAAATGGTGGTGTTAGTGATGTTTGCTAAGAGAGTTGCAGTAATTCATTCATTCATTTATTCATTCATTCATTCATTCATTCATTCATTATTTGACTGTGAATCATTTTTTATTTCTAAATCAAAATATTTCTGTCAGAACGTGATGGAATCAAGCGCTCGTCAGCTTTTTGGACATATGGCGCTCATCTGACTTCCTTTTGGTGAAAGAAATATCTATCTATATTGATTAGAAGTAGTTAATATTTGCGATTGAAGGAGGTCATAGTCGCCTGGTTTCAGAGGTAAAATTTGAGAGAAAATGGCCGCCAAAGTTTGGTAACTTCCATAGCCTGAGAGTCCTTGGAAACTGAAAATTTACAATTTATTAATCAATGTTGCTCATTAAAATTCACACAAAAATTTTTCTTTTTTTAAAGGACTTAAAGGATATAGTATAGTATAGTATAGTATAGTATAGTATAGTATAGTATAGTATAGTATAGTATAGTATAGTATAGTATAGTATAGTATAGTATAGGGTTTTACGGCGCTCGCAACTGCTCGGACTTAAAGGATGTAGAGACAAAACAAACAAAATATGAGAAGAAAAAAATGCCAATTTCTTTGAATCCATTATTTTGACGAGTGCCTGATTAAACCATGATGCCTCACATTTGTATATTTTCTGTTTATATCATTGTTTATTTTATAATGTTGAAAAATCGGCATTCCACAACATAGTTCTGTTTAATTTGTATTATGACATTCTTGAGGCTAAATGGAAATGAAACCTGCGCCGAAGGTGTAGACGCTTGGGTGGATGGCGGGTGCTCTGGTGTGATTTGCTTCTTCTTTCCTATCAAACGTCAATCTTCCTTATCTCCTCTTCTTCTTTTTTATGTTGCTACTCTCTTGTAACACCTCTAATCCTCTGGCGCTCATATGGGTTTTTTTCTCTGTCCCCTTGTGGTATCATGTGATGTAAATGCCGCGTCTTGGGGCAGGTCTCCCGAATGGGTTACTGATTGTTTTTGTTTTATGACTCCAAGGACTCACTTTAGGTCAGTCCAATGGCCATTATGGCTATCAGCCGCGTACAGCTCGCGCCGTGTTGAATACAAGAATACAACATTACACTTAAACCTAAAACAGAAAGAGAATTTCATTAAAATAAACTGTTTATGAGGACATCGAACTCAGGTGTTTGCGAGCAAGTCAAAGAACCTAAACATTCAGTCACATGGGCAGGCTCTTGAGACTAGGAACACAAAAGAAATAAACCGTTGATCATGTCTGTCGTAAAACTAGCATTCTGAAGACGAACATCAGCTTCAGAGACTAACGTTTCCCGAACAAGCACTCAATTTGGTTTCTTTCAAACAGGCTTATGTGTTTTACTTACTACCTCTATTGTACGACTGTGTTCATATTCGATCCAGGAACAATAGCGATAAATGAGACAATTAACAACGCTGCAAACTGTTACAATCACTATACAGTCAAGGATCAACAAGCTCTCCATCATCATACTGTTTTTACAATGGCTCTATTCAGCTACAAGCTCCGAGAAAAATTATGGGAAAATATTGTAGATGGTGTTACGCCCCCATCAACCCACGTTAGATCATCTTAGGGGCGGCAGCTCGGACCCTGGACGCCGGGGCAAACCGGGATACAACATCCCAGAAGACAGAAGGAGAATATTGCTTTTTAAAAGTCCCCCCCCCCCACGTCTCTTAGGTATCAAAAGATATCATGGGTGTGTAATGGTGTAAAGTCTTACCATTACACACCTTGCTTCGGTGTCCCAAGATAAGAATGTATTCGAAATGGATTTTAAGATAAAATAAGATAATACTTTATTATCCCAGAAAGAAATTTTTCTTTGCTGTACAGGACCGTAAAAACACACGCGGGTGTGCATGAAAATTTAAATTACATATTGCTCTCACTAAGATTCAGTGTGAAAAGAGAAGAAAAGCTGACAAAATGTACATTCACATCCTATGCATCATTCAACCACATGTAGGAATTTAATTACAAGACCTTTGGAGCTATATTATAGAGACATACTCTAAGAGCAACACAAATCTATGCTCATTCTGACAAAAGCCTTATTATGCTAGATGGTAAAAAACTTCTTTATATCATTCTCTCTTTGCTTTTGAATGTACATATCTGCCGTTGCGTGATTTTCCAATTTAATCCCCCCCCCCCCTCAATCTAACAAACGGAACCACCTGAGGCATTAATACCTTTCTAAGTAAGAAATGAATGAAGCCACTTCCTGCGCAAATCTTACTCAGTAGTCTATACAAATTTAGCTTTCTACTACTATTGTCTTGTGCACTTAATACCACACATTTCTGTATAGCCAATGTCTGTGAGAAGTGACTGCCGTTTTTTGGTCGTTTATATATATGTGTGTGTGTGTGTGTGTGTATGTGTGTGTATGTGTGTGTGTGTGTGTGTCTGTTTGTGTGTTGATAGATAGATAGATAGATAGATAGA